>NC_091308.1:2062233-2069733 GCF_038502225.1 Cherax quadricarinatus
ATATATATATATATATATATATATATATATATATATATATATATATATGTCGTGCCGAATAGGTAGAACTTGCGATTTTGGGTTAAATAGCAACGCTCATCTTGCCATATAAGACAAGTGAAAATTTGTGTATGCAATAATTTCGCCAAAATTACTCTGAACCTAACGAAAAAAATATATTTCACTGTGTTTATTTAGTTTTAAATTATTGTAAACGTATCTAAAATATATTTAGTTGGGTTAGGCTAAAATAAATTGTTCTTCTTATAATAAGGTTAGGTAAGTTTTCTAAGATTCTTTTGGTGTAAATTTATAAATTTTTACATTATCATTAATGAAAAAATATATCTTTAAACGTATAAGAGAAAATTTTAGAAAGGACTTAATTTTAAATGAGTTCTTGCTAATTGACCAGTTTTATATATTCGGAAGGGTTGTTGAGGTGGTTCGGACATGTAGAGAGAATGGAGCATAACAGAATGACTTCTAGAGTGTATCAGTCTGTAGTGGAAGGCGGGGTAGGGGTCGGCCTAGGAAAGGTTGGAGGGAGGGTGTAAAGGAGGTTTTGTGTGCGAGGGGCTTGGACTTCCAGCAGGCATGCGTGAGCGTGTTTGATAGGAGTGAATGGAGACAAATGGTTTTTAATACTTGACTTGCTGTTGGAGTGTGAGCAAAGTAACATTTATGAAGGGGTTCAGGGAAACCGGCAGGCCGGACTTGAGTCCTGGAGACGGGAAGTACAGTGCCTGCACTCTGAAGGACGGGTGTTATAATGTTGCAGTTTAAAAACTGTAGTGTAAAGCACCCTTCTAGCAAGACAATGATGGAGTGAATGATGGTGAAAGTTTATCTTTTTCGGGCCACCCTGCCTTGGTGGGAATCGGCCAGTGTGTTAATTAATTAATTAATATATATAAATATATATATATATATATATATATATATATATATATATATATATATATATATATATATATATATATATATATATATATATGTATATATATATATATATATATATATATATATATATATATATATATATATATATATATATGTGTGTGTGTGTGTGTGTGTGTATATATATATATATGTCGTGCCGAATATGTAAAACTGGTCAATTAGCCAAAACTCATTTAAAATTAAGTCCTTTCTGAAATTTTCTCTTATACGTTTAAAGATATATTTTTTTCATTAATGTTAATGCAAAAATTTTAAATTTTGCACCAAAAGAAACTTAGAAAACTTACCTAACCTTATTATAACAAGAGCAATTTATTTTAGCATAACCCAACTAAATATATTTTAAATACGTTTACAATAATTTAGTACTAAACAAACACAATCAAATATATTTTTTTCGTTAGGTTCAGAATGATTTTGGCGAAATTATTGCATACACAAATTTTCACTTGTCCTATATGGCAAGATGAGCGTTGCTATTTAAGCCAAGATCGCAAGTTCTGCCTATTCGGCGCGACATATATTATATATATTTATATTATATATATATATATATATATATATATATATATATATATATATATATATATATATATATATATATATATTTCAGTTTTATTAAATGGGTGTAATTAAGTGTGGTGGCCATAAGTAAGTCACGGCAGGTAATTAAAATTATAATTTGTTTCCGTGTGAAATACAGAACAAAAATTATATTTAGTTACGAGTTTCATCACATGAAATATTATTTAAGTAGCAACTGTAGTATATTTTACATGTATATATTTTTTTTTTTTTTTTGCTTATTATTTTATGGAGCCAGTTGGCTGTTTGGATAATTTTAAATGATTTTTACAGATTTATAGAATGTTGAGATTTGTTCCTTTGGTGAGTGAGGTTTAATTTCTTGGGTTTATGGTCTATCGACTTGAGCGTCGTTTAGGTTACACATCACCGGCTCATCACCAGTCAAAAATAATTTAGTCCTTATAATGGAGATAGAGTAAACTCTCGATATATCTACATTGAGAGTCATTCACCTGATGGTCTATATATTTTGTTATCAGTCTACTGACGCTAAGAATTCTGGTTTGAAAGACGAAAATGTACGGACAGGTGTACACGACATGCCTTTATGTGTAAACAGAGACCTGGTGCCTACCCACTGGTTGCTACATGTCAGCCACTGATTGAGCCTCTGGGTACCTACTTACCAAGCGCTTAGCAAGTACCTTACATTCTGATTCATACTTTTGTTGAAATTCCTATTTATAAAAGTAACTAATTTACGCATCTGTTCCTAGTTAGGGGAAGATCAACGTAAAAAATACGAGGCTCACTGTTAGTGTTGGTAGTGAGTCTGATGTTTGTCTGACGTTGAAAGACTCGTTGAATGTTACCAAACGATAATTGCCAGTGAGTAATTTGTTGCCCAGCGAGACCCCTCGTAAAACAAAGGCAGTGATGATTTGATTACTTTAGTGGATGAATGTCTTTGTTATCCTCGGTTACTTGTGGGTTATAGTCCGCGAGCTGAGAGGGAGGGGTAGGACTGTACCGTGAGCTGAGAGGGAGGGGTAGGACTGTACCGTGAGCTGAGAGGGAGGGGTAGGACTGCACCGTGAGCTGAGAGGGAGGGGTAGGATTGTACCGTGAGCTGAGAGGGAGGGGTAGGACTGTACCGTGAGCTGAGAGGGAGGGGTAGGACTGTACCACGAGCTGAGAGGGAGGGGTAGGACTGTACCACGAGCTGAGAGGGAGGGGTAGGACTGTACCGTGAGCTGAGAGGGAGGGGTAGGACTGTACCGTGAGCTGAGAGGGAGGGGTAGGACTGTACCGTGAGCTGAGAGGGAGGGGTAGGACTGTATCGTGAGCTGAGAGGGAGGGGTAGGACTGTACCGTGAGCTGAGAGGGAGGGGTAGGACTGTACCGTGAGCTGAGAGGGAGGTAGGACTGTACCGTGAGCTGAGAGGGAGGGGTAGGACTGTACCGTGAGCTGAGAGGGAGGGGTAGGACTGTACCACGAGCTGAGAGGGAGGGGTAGGACTGTACCGTGAGCTGAGAGGGAGGGGTAGGACTGTACCGTGAGCTGAGAGGGAGGTAGGACTGTACCGTGAGCTGAGAGGGAGGGGTAGGACTGTACCGTGAGCTGAGAGGGAGGGGTAGGACTGTACCACGAGCTGAGAGGGAGGGGTAGGACTGTACCGTGAGCTAAGAGGGAGGGGTAGGACTGTACCGTGAGCTGAGAGGGAGGGGTAGGACTGTACCACGAGCTGAGAGGGAGGGGTAGGACTGTACCACGAGCTGAGAGGGAGGGGTAGGATTGTACCGTGAGCTGAGAGGGAGGGGTAGGACTGTACCGTGAGCTGAGAGGGAGGGGTAGGACTGTACCACGAGCTGAGAGGGAGGGGTAGGACTGTACCACGAGCTGAGAGGGAGGGGTAGGACTGTACCGTGAGCTGAGAGGGAGGGGTAGGACTGTACCGTGAGCTGAGAGGGAGGGGTAGGACTGCACCGGGAGCTGAGAGGGAGGGGTAGGAATGTACCGTGAGCTGAGAGGGAGGGGTAGGACTGTACCGTGAGCTGAGAGGGAGGGGTAGGACTGTACCACGAGCTGAGAGGGAGGGGTAGGACTGTACCACGAGCTGAGAGGGAGGGGTAGGACTGTACCGTGAGCTGAGAGGGAGGGGTAGGACTGTACCGTGAGCTGAGAGGGAGGGGTAGGACTGTACCGTGAGCTGAGAGGGAGGGGTAGGACTGTATCGTGAGCTGAGAGGGAGGGGTAGGACTGTACCGTGAGCTGAGAGGGAGGGGTAGGACTGTACCGTGAGCTGAGAGGGAGGTAGGACTGTACCGTGAGCTGAGAGGGAGGGGTAGGACTGTACCGTGAGCTGAGAGGGAGGGGTAGGACTGTACCACGAGCTGAGAGGGAGGGGTAGGACTGTACCGTGAGCTGAGAGGGAGGGGTAGGACTGTACCGTGAGCTGAGAGGGAGGTAGGACTGTACCGTGAGCTGAGAGGGAGGGGTAGGACTGTACCGTGAGCTGAGAGGGAGGGGTAGGACTGTACCACGAGCTGAGAGGGAGGGGTAGGACTGTACCGTGAGCTAAGAGGGAGGGGTAGGACTGTACCACGAACTGAGAGGGAGGGGTAGGACTGTACCGTGAGCTGAGAGGGAGGGGTAGGACTGTACCGTGAGCTGAGAGGGAGGGGTAGGACTGTACCGTGAGCTGAGAGGGAGGGGTAGGACTGTACCGTGAGCTGAGAGGGAGGTGTAGGACTGTACCGTGAGCTGAGAGGGAGGGGTAGGACTGTACCGTGAGCTGAGAGGAAGGGGTAGGACTGTACCGTGAGCTGAGAGGGAGGGGTAGGACTGTACCGTGAGCTGAGAGGGAGGGGTAGGACTGCACCGTGAGCTGAGAGGGAGAGGTAGGACTGTACCGTGAGCTGAGAGGGAGGGGTAGGACTGTACCGTGAGCTGAGAGTGAGGGGTAGGACTGTACCGTGAGCTGAGAGGGAGGGGTAGGACTGTACCGTGAGCTGAGAGGGAGGGGTAGGACTTTACCGTGAGCTGAGAGGGAGAGGTAGGACTGTACCGTGAGCTGAGAGGGAGGGGTAGGACTGTACCACGAGCTGAGAGGGAGGGGTAGGACTGTACCGTGAGGAGAGGGAGGGGTAGGACTGTACCGTGAGCTGAGAGGGAGGGGTAAGACTGTACCGTGAGCTGAGAGGGAGGGGTAGGACCCGTGAGCTGAGAGGGAGGGGTAGGACTGTACCGTGAGCTGAGAGGGAGGGGTAGGACTGTACCGTGAGCTGAGAGGAAGGGGTAGGACTGTACCGTGAGCTGAGAGGGAGGGGTAGGACTGTACCGTGAGCTGAGAGGGAGGGGTAGGACTGTACCGTGAGCTGAGAGGGAGGGGTAGGACTGTACCGTGAGCTGAGAGGGAGGGGTAGGACTGTACCGTGAGCTGAGAGGGAGGGGTAGGACTGTACCGTGAGCTGAGAGGGGTAGGACGGGACCGTGAGCTGAGAGGGAGGGGTAGGACTGTACCGTGAGCTGAGAGGGAGGGGTAGGACTGTACCGTGAGCTGAGAGGGAGAGGTAGGACTGTACCGTGAGCTGAGAGGGAGGGGTAGGACTGTACCGTGAGCTGAGAGGGACGGGTAGGACTGTACCGTAAGCTGAGAGGGAGGGGGGGCAGGATTGTAGGACTGTACCATGAGCTGAGCTAGAGAGGCTGAGAGGGAGGGGCAGGACTGTACCGCGAGCTGAGAGGGAGGGGCAGGACTGTACCACGAGCTGAGAGGGAGGGGCAGGATTGTACCGCGAGCTGAGAGGGAGGGGCAGGACTGTACCACGAGCTCAGAGGGAGGGGTAGGACTGTACCACAAGCTGAGAGGGAGGAGCAGAACTGTACCACGAGCTGAGAGGGACGGGTAGGACTGTACTACGAGCTGAGAGGGAGGGGTAGGACTGTACCACGAGCTGAAAGGAAGGGCCAGGACTGTACCACAAGCTGAGAGGGACGGGTAGGACTGTACCACGAGCTGAGAGGGAGGGGTAGGACTGTACCGCGAGCTGAGATGGACAGGTAGGACTGTACCACGAGCTGAGAAGGACCTGGAGGTTACCTGGAGGTTATTCCGGGGATCAACGCCCCCGCGGCCCGGTCCATGACCAGGCCTCCCAATGGATCAGGGCCTGATCAACTAGGCTGTTACTGCTGGCCGCACGCAGTCCGACGTACGAGCCACAGCCCGGCTGATCCGGCACTGACTTTAGGTATCTGTCCAGCTCTCTCTTGAAGGCAGCCAGGGGTTTATTGGCAATTCCCCTAATGCTTGATGGGAGGCTGTTGAACAGTTTTGGGCCCCGGACACTTATGGTGTTTTCTCTTAGGACGGGTAGGACTGTAGCACGAGCTGAGAGGGAGGGGTAGAACTGTACCACGAGCTGAGAAGGACGGGTAGGACTGTACCACGAGCAGAGAGGGACGGGTAGGACTGTACCACGAGCTGAGAGGGACGGGTAGGACTGTAGCACGAGCTGAGAGGGACGGGTAGGACTGTAGCACGAGCTGAGAGGGACGGGTAGGTCTGTACCGCGAGCTGAGAGGGACGGGTAGGACTGTAGCACGAGCTGAGAGGGACGGGTAGGACTGTAGCACGAGCTGAGAGGGACGGGTAGGACTGTAGCACGAGCTGAGAGGGAAGGGTAGGACTGTACCGTGAGCTGAGAGGGAGGGGTAGGACTGTACCGTGAGCTGAGAGGGACGGGTAGGACTGTACCGTAAGCTGAGAGGGTGGGGCAGGACTGTATCACGAGCTGAGAGGGACGGGTAGGACTGTATCACGAGCTTAGAGGGATAAGATAAGATAAGATTTCGCTCGGATTTTTAACCCCGGAGGGTTAGCCACCCAGGATAACCCAAGAAAGTCAGTTCGTCATCGAGGACTGTCTAACTTATTTCCATTGGGGTCCTTAATCTTGTCCCCCAGGATGCGACCCACACCGGTTGACTAACACCCAGGTACCTATTTGCTGCTAGGTGAACAGGACAATAGGTGTAAGGAAACGTGTCGGAATTTCCACCCGCCGGGAATCGAACCCGGGCCCTCCGTGTGTGAAGCGGGAGCTTTAGCCACCAGACCACCGGGCCACACAAGGGTAGGACTGTACCGCGAGCTGAGAGGGAGGGGCAGGACTGTACCACGAGCTGAGAGGGAGGGGCAGGATTGTACCGCGAGCTGAGAGGGAGGGGCAGGACTGTACCACGAGCTGAGAGGGACGGGTAGGACTGTACCACGAGCTGAGAGGGAGGGGCAGGACTGTACCACGAGCTGAGAGGAAGGGCCAGGACTGTACCACGAACTAAGAGGGACGGGTAGGACTGTACCACGAGCTGAGAAGGAGGGGCAGGACTGTACCGCGAGCTGAGAGGGAGGGGCAGGACTGTACCAAGAGCTGAGAGGGAGGGGCAGAATTGTACCGCGAGCTGAGAGGAGGGACAGGACTGTACCACGAGCTGAGAGGGACGGGTAGGACTGTACCACGAGCTGAGAGGGTGGGGCAGGACTGTACCGCGAGCTGAGAGGGAGGGCCAGGACTGTACCACGAGCTGAGAGGGACGGGTAGGACTGTACCACGAGCTGAGAGGGAGGGGCAGGTCTGTACCGCGAGCTGAGAGGGAGGGGTAGGACTGTACCACGAGCTGAGAGGGAGGGGCAGGACTGTACCGCGAGCTGAGAGGGAGGGGTAGGACTGTACCACAAGCTGAGAGGAAGGGGCAGGACTGTACCACGAGCTGAGAGGGACGGGTAGGACTGTACTACGAGCTGAGAGGGAGGGGTAGGACTGTACCACGAGCTGAAAGGAAGGGCCAGGACTGTACCACAAGCTGAGAGGGACGGGTAGGACTGTACCACGAGCTGAGAGGGAGGGGTAGGACTGTACCGCGAGCTGAGATGGACAGGTAGGACTGTACCACGAGCTGAGAGGGACGGGTAGGACTGTACCACGAGCTGAGAGGGAGGGGTA
>NC_091308.1:2079733-2149733 GCF_038502225.1 Cherax quadricarinatus
AATGCATCATGCAGTCTAGGAGAGAGAAAGAGCTAAATGCCACAAATAAATTTGAAAGAAATCCAAAATACTACTACTCGTATGCGAAATCCAGGGCAAAAACAATATCTAGTATTGAATCTTTGATTAAAGGAAATGGAACATACTGACGACAACAATGAAATAAGTGAAATACTTAAATCCTAATATGACTGTGTTCAGACAGCCATTAATCAGCTTAAAGATTGGCGATTCAAATATATTCTTCATGAATGAGACATGAATAGCTATGGACATCGCCATAATCTCTGAAATAACTAACCTCACCTGACTTCGAAGAAACCATTGGTTGCGTGCCCATGCACTCTGCTCAGACTCAGACTCGTCGAACTCGATATTCATGAAAAACTACAAGAAGCCTTTATCATGTGCATTAATATTCCATGGAGGAACATGGATAATGGAGTCATCCCACAGTCGTTAAAGCCACTTGCAAAGCCCCACTCCACAAAGGTGGCAGCAAAGCATTTGAAAAATTCTATAGATCGCTTGTGCTGATGTCACACATTACGAAGATTTTTTAAAGGGTTTCAAGAATTAAGATTGCCAATCACGTAGAATCACAACAGTTGCACAACCCTGGCCCCTCAAGGGAGGTTCCTTGATGCTGGTGAAGGGCTCTTCATTTAAGGAATTGGATCTGTGCTCCGGTTCCCTGAATTGAGCCTGAATACCTTCCATTCTCCCCCAGGCGCTGTACAATCCTACGGATTATAATAATGCACAACCCTGGTCATCATTGGTTCAGAGCAGATCATTCCCGTCTCGTAATTACTGGATCAGTACGACATGGTCTTGGATACACTGGAAGACAAGCTAAATGCAGATGTAGTGTACACCGACTTTGTAAAAGCCTTTGACGAGTGCGACCATGAAGTAATTGAGCACAAAATGGATGTAAAAGAAGAATAAACAGAGTGAAGTTAGGGGCTATTACAGTGAAAAGTTCTGTCCCCCAAGGCACAGTACTCGTCCCACTTCTCTTCTCATTCTCACATCTGGCGTAGACAGGGGCAGACACACTGAGCCTCTAAGATGATATAAACCAAGACTCAGTGGGCCACTGACAACAATATGATGTAATGATGTACAATGAGGACAACTTTCAATTATAACATTTCAGAAGAATTGGTGAAATCAAAATAAGATTGATATACAAGACAAACTCGCGTCATTCAAAAAAGCATAAGTCTAATGTGAGAAACTTAGGAGAGATAATGTCAGAAGATCTCATGTTCAAGGAGCACAATATCTTTATTTGAGCTGTAAGGAGAATCTGTTGGATAAGTAAAATTTTCAAAACATGAAATATCAAGCCAAATGATACCTTCAGGTTACTCGTTCTGGCTAGGCTGGAATATTGCTGTTTAATAACTGATCCCTCAGGCAGGCGAAACTGCAAAACCGCAAAATGTACCGATAACCTTCACAGCTCGTATAAACTCAGTCAAGCACCTAAGCTACTGGGAGCACTTGAAGTTCCTTGATCTCTATTCCTTTTCACGTAGGCAAAACAATGACAATACATGATAATCTACTGTACACTTAGTAGATTTTGGAGGGATTGGTAACAAATCTGCACACTGAAATCACTCTGTGAAAACAGGCTTGGCAGACGGTGCAAGATACCTCCGGTGAAAAGCAGGGCAGCGATGAGTGCACTAAGAAAAAACACAGTAAATGTCAACAAACATTAACACCTAGTCCCTGGCCGTCTTCAAGGGGATACTCGATAAATTCTTCAAATCACTTTCTGATCAGCCGATATTTGATGCGTATGCCGGACTGCTGGCACCATCAGCTTGATTGATGAGCAAGCAACCAGGAGGCCTGGTGTGGGATCGGGCCGCTGGGGCGGTGACCTATGGAAGCGATTACAGGTAACGTACAGGTAGTCCATCCTGTGTGATGGTTTATGAGAGGGGAAACAGCTAGATGTGTTACTCTCACTGTGTCCTTCATATAGAATATGAGGATGGTGCTCCAGTAATGTAACTAGCACGTAGAAGGGTGTGGATGTTAAGGGGGTAAGGGGTCTGAATGTTAAGGGGGTAAGGGGTCTGAATGTTAAGGGGGTAATGGGTGTGGAGGTTAAGCGGGTAAGGGATGTGAATGTTAAGGGGGTAAGGGGTCTGAATGTTAAGGGGGTAAGGGGTGTGGATGTTAAGGGGGTAAGGGGTCTGAATGTTAAGGGGGTAAGGGGTGTGGATGTTAAGGGGGTAAGGGGTCTGAATGTTAAGGGGGTAAGGGGTGTGGATGTTAAGGGGGTAAGGGGTGTGGATGTTAAGGGGGTAAGGGGTGTGGATGTTAAGGGGGTAAGGGATGTGAATGTTAAGGGGGTAAGGGGTCTGAATGTTAAGGGGGTAAGGGGTGTGGATGTTAAGGGGGTAAGGGGTGTGAATGTTAAGGGTGTAGGGTGTGGATGTTAAGGGGGTAAGGGTGTGGATGTTAAGGGGGTAAGGGATGTGAATGTTAAGGGGGTACGGGGTCTGAATGTTAAGGGGGTAAGGGGTGTGGATGTTAAGCGGGTAAGGGATGTGAATGTTAAGGGGGTAAGGGGTGTGGATGTTAAGGGGGTAAGGGATGTGAATGTTAAGGGGGTAAGGGGTCTGAATGTTAAGGGGGTAAGGGGTGTGGATGTTAAGCGGGTAAGGGATGTGAATGTTAAGGGGGTAAGGGGTGTGGATGTTAAGGGGGTAAGGAATGTGAATGTTAAGGGGGTAAGGGGTCTGAATGTTAAGGGGGTAAGGGGTGTGGATGTTAAGCGGGTAAGGGATGTGAATGTTAAGGGGGTAAGGGGTGTGGATGTTAAGGGGGTAAGGGGTCTGAATGTTAAGGGGGTAAGGGGTGTGGATGTTAAGCGGGTAAGGGATGTGAATGTTAAGGGGGTAAGGGGTCTGAATGTTAAGGGGGTAAGGGGTGTGGATGTTAAGCGGGTAAGGGATGTGAATGTTAAGGGGGTAAGGGGTGTGGATGTTAAGCGGGTAAGGGATGTGAATGTTAAGGGGGTAAGGGGTCTGAATGTTAAGGGGGTAAGGGGTGTGGATGTTAAGGGGGTAAGGGGTGTGGATGTTAAGCGGGTAAGGGATGTGAATGTTAAGGGGGTAAGGGGTCTGAATGTTAAGGGGGTAAGGGGTGTGGATGTTAAGGGGGTAAGGGGTGTGGATGTTAAGGGGGTAAGGGCTGTGTATGTTAAGCGGGTAAGGGATGTGAATGTTAAGGGGGTAAGGGGTCTGAATGTTAAGGGGGTACGGGGTGTGCATGTTAAGGGGGTAAGGGGTGTGGATGTTAAGGGGGGAAGGGGTGTGGATGTTAAGCGGGTAAGGGATGTGAATGTTAAGGGGGTAAGGGGTCTGAATGTTAAGGGGGTAAGGGGTGTGGATGTTAAGGGGGTAAGGGGTGTGGATGTTAAGCGGGTAAGGGATGTGAATGTTAAGGGGGTAAGGGGTCTGAATGTTAAGGGGGTAAGGGGTGTGGATGTTAAGGGGGTAAGGGGTGTGGATGTTAAGGGGGTAAGGGGTGTGAATGTTAAGGGTGTAGGGTGTGGATGTTAAGGGGGTAAGGGTGTGGATGTTAAGGGGGTAAGGGATGTGAATGTTAAGGGGGTAAGGGGTCTGAATGTTAAGGGGGTAAGGGGTGTGGATGTTAAGGGGGTAAGGGGTGTGAATGTTAAGGGGGTAAGGGGTCTGAATGTTAAGGGGGTAAGGGGTCTGAATGTTAAGGGGGTAAGGGGTGTGGATGTTAAGGGGGTAAGGGGTGTGGATGTTAAGGGGGTAAGGGGTGTGGATGTTAAGGGGGTAAGGGGTGTGGATGTTAAGGGGGTAAGGGGTGTGGATGTTAAGGGGGTAAGGGGTGTGGATGTTAAGGGGGTAAGGGGTGTGGATGTTAAGGGGGTAAGGGGTGTGGATGTTAAGGGGGTAAGGGGTGTGGATGTTAAGGGGGTAAGGGGTGTGGATGTTAAGGGGGTAAGGGGTGTGGATGTTAAGGGGGTAAGGGGTGTGGATGTTAAGGGGGTAAGGGGTGTGGATGTTAAGGGGGTAAGGGGTGTGGATGTTAAGGGGGTAAGGGGTGTGGATGTTAAGGGGGTAAGGGGTGTGAATGTTAAGGGGGTAAGGGGTGTGGATGTTATGGGGGTAAGGGGTGTGGATGTTAAGGGGGTAAGGGGTGTGGATGTTAAGGGGGTAAGGGGTGTGGATGTTAAGGGGGTAAGGGGTGTGGATGTTAAGGGGGTAAGGGGTGTGGATGTTAAGGGGGTAAGGGGGTGTAGTGTTGAGACAAGTTGATGGTGTTTTCACTGCGTTTTATTTTTTTACTTTTTTTTAAGTGTTGTGTTGATAGTTTTGGCATGTGATGGTGAGAGTTTGTGGAGAGTTGAGGGTGAGGGTTTGTAGGTTGGTGGTGTAGGGGACTGGTCAGGGGTTGTAGGGTGGTGAGGGGTTGTAAGGCGGTGGTATGGAGTGGTGGTGTGGGGTGGTGGTGTTCGGTGGTGGTGTTCGGTGGTGGTGTTAGGTGGTGGTGTTAGGTGGTGGTGTTAGGTGGTGGTGAGGGGTTGTAGGATCGTGGTGAGGGCTTGTGGGTGATGGTGGGAGTCGTAGGGTTGTGATGTGCTGTGAGGTTGTGAGGTGGTCTACCTGCCTGGATTCTACCTATGTTCTTAGGGTCAGTGCCCACGACCAGGCCTCGAGGTGGATTAGGGCCTCATCAACCAGGCTGTTACTGCTGGCTGCACGTAATCCAAGTACTAACCACAGCCCCTCTGGTCAGGTACTGACTTAGGTGTCTGTCCAGCTCCGTCTTGAAGACAGCTAGGGGCCTATTGGTAATCCCCCTAATGTACGCTGGGAGGCAGTTGGAGTCTTGGGTCCCTGACACTTTGCACTGCCTACCGAGACTGTTGTTTTCGTAGACAGTGATTTGTGTGTGCAGATTTGGAATTAATGTCATATAAGTTACACCATATTCGTTACACTGGCACGGCTTGAGAATGTTAAGGTCAAGATGTTAACGCTAAGTTTTCAACCGCGTCTCTAGTGGCTTGCCCGTTAGTACCTCAGTTATGTAGCCATCAGCGAGGACAGACGCGCGGCCAGACAAAAGAGTTTATTTAACCTTACTAAATCGTAGACCAGAGCAGACTTGATATCCTTTCACCTACCACTCGTACGAACCTATACCCTCTTAATAAACAGATGCAACGTAACGCTATTTCTTCTAGGATTTTCCAGGTGTGAATTATTATGTATCTTTCTCTCCTGCATTACTAGGAGTACATGTCAAGGGACTTTAAACGGTCCCAGCAATTCAGGTGGTTAACTATGCTTATACGTGCAGTGAAAGTTTTCTGTATAGTATACAGCAGTATTCCAGCCTAGAGAGACGATTATCACCGGCTTCGCATCCCTCTCAGTGGTATGTACTTGTCTTGCATAAACCTTCATCTAACTCCATCGGCATAGGTGCCACTCTAGCTCAAAAGACTGATAGCAAGTATAACCCAGTTGCATTTTCTAGTCGAGTCTTCACCAAGGCTGAACGTAGTTATACTGTAACTGAGCAAGAAGCATTAGCTATAGTTTGATCTTTAAAGCATTTGCAAGACTTCATCTACCAGTATCCAAGCCATGTCTTGACAAATCATGCTCCACCGATTCCATTGTTTCAGAATAAACAACCTACAGGACGTTTTGCTAGATGATCTTTTGACCATACAAGAGTTCAACCCCACTTTTGCATACTTGCCTGGCAAGTCAGATGTGGTCGCAGATATCTTTATAGCGTAGTCTTTCGGTGGGCAATGGAAAATAATATGATATTCACTGGTGACACATTGCAACTGCTCTGATAGGGAAAGAATAACTCAAAAGGACTGGATAGATAATAAGGACCATCTCATAGCACGAGATGGTATAATAATGTCATATGACCTATCATTTAGAGAACACAATGAAGCCAAGGCCAGAAATTTGAAAGGTGGACAATGAGAGGATTCAAAACAAAGAGAAATAATACCACTGTGGGACACATCAAATCTCTCTTTCTCGTTCAGAATTTTGTTGGGTGTTGGCGGCTCCGTTCGAGGCAGGAGAGATATTAGAGATAGAAAAAGAAGGGAGATCGTTTACTGCCAGCACAGAGCCAATAAAATATTTAAACTACTGGGGACGACAACAGTACTAGGAATACACTACTCTCTGTAGCGGAGAGAGAGAGAGAGAGAGAGACCTGAGAGATATGGAAGATGCTTGAGAACCTAGTGCCAAATTTACTGACTTCCATAACAAATTAATGGAGTAAGAGACATGGGAGAGAGTGTAAAACAGATCCAGTGAAAAGCAGGGGCACCGTGGACATAATAAGAGAACACTGTGTCAACATCCTTGGGAATAGATTTTTTGAACCTGCTACCAGTAGATATCAGAAATATTGCTAGATCAACAAGGCTGTGACGGATATGTGAGCTGCCAACAACAACGACCTGATTGGATATGTAATCAACAGAAAAGTCTGGTATTGGCCCGGACTGCGAGTGCAAAACTCTAGAAAGCTATTTCACAGGTTTTGTACGTTAAGAGTGTGGGGTTGTAGTGTAAAGATGAGGGGAAGGATTGATGGCAGTGGAAGAAGGAGGAATTGATGGCAGGGAAAGAAAAAGAGGTTGATGGCAGGGAAAGGAGGAGAGGTTGATGGCAGGGGAAGAGGAGGGAGGGGAGAAGGCTGCAACGTGTGCTCTATAAATGTTGATGTGGGGAGGTAATTTTGACGAGAGGTGATTATGGAGGGTAGTGGGTGATGGGGAGAGGTAGTGGGTAATAGTAGTGGGTGATGGGGAGAGAGAGTGGGTAATAATAGTGGGTGATGGGGAGAGGTAGTGGGTAATAGTAGTGGGTGATGGGGAGAGGTAGTGGGTAATAGTAGTGGGTGATGGGGAGAGATAGTGAGTAATAGAAGTGGGTGATGGGAGAGGAGTAAGACTCAATGTGCAAAGGAAGAGTGACGGATATAGAGTAACGGGAGAAGTGTTGAGGGAGGATTTAGGGAAGAGAGAGTTAAGGGAAGGGGAGTTGAGGGAAGGGGGAGTTGAGGGAAGGTGAGATACAGTTTACTTATAAGTAGGACAAAGAAACAAAGGACTTGAGTCTTGGCTCAGGTGTGTTGATGCCGAGTGTTATTCCAGGACCGCTTGAGGAAGTCGAGGAAGAGTGATGGGGGGGGGGGGGGTGTAAGGGAGGGTGTTGATGTACGGGGTAAAAAACACTTGTCATTACAAACAAGTGTACGGTCTCACACATGTGTGTACTACCCCGAGGGAGGACGTACACACTACACTACTATTCTGAGGCAAATCTTAAACTCTGTGTATTACCCCGAGGCACAAGTTAACGTGTGCACACTCCCGGAGCCTGGCCCATGGCCGGGCTCAGGGAGTAGTAAGACTCTCGAAACTCATCAAAGGTACATTAAAGGTACTATTATCCTGAGTCAGAATGAGAGGTTCAGAACTAAATAAACGTGGATGAGCATGTTATCTAGTGGAGCGAGGCAGAGAGGCTGGGACGAACATCTTATCCAGGAGAGAGAGAGAGGAGAAAGAGAGAGGGAGAGAAAGAGAGAGAAAGAGAAAGAGAAAGAGAGGCGGGAGAAAGTGAGTCCCACGTGGATAACTCTGCCTGAAGTTAAACGCGGATTGAAAGGAGAATGTTCGCTAATTGCTGTCTTTCTAATTGTGATGAATTATGGAGATTTCCAAATGTACTTAATTGGGGTATAAAGAGATGGAGGCGGTGAAGAGGTGCAGTGGTAAAGGCGGAATAAAACACTCGAGCAGAGAGAGAGAGAATCGTCCTTCCTCGTCCGCTTCGTGAGTTACAGCACCACTCTGGCTGACCTAAAGACTCATCTTCCCTGTTCACCGGGTTGCAGAATCCAGTACCACTGAAACATCCAGAGTACCAGGAGGGACGACCCAGTCTGGAGAATACGGCGTGAAAGTGATGTAACTTGGGAGAACGAAAACATGTAAGATGACACGTAACTCTTAAACTATTTCTTACATTCAGTATACACTTACCATTACGTTCTTATGTGGTTTTTAAATGTTCTTAGTCCTGTAATATTTCCTTTCCAACGTAGGAGGCCTGGTCTGAGACCGGAAGATAATCACCAAGACCACTGATAGATATAACACTGAAAATAAGTGTGCTAAACTTCTCAAGTGAAAACTGAAGATCAAGATGTTAATGAAGTTTTGCGTTTACGAGAAGTTATGTGAAGATCTCTCAAGAAATATTACACCTCTCACCTTTAATGGTGAGACAGTGATGAAATTACTCAAATTCTTCCTCTCAGTAATTACACTTTTTGAACCTCTCATAACACTACAGTGGGTGTTACGTGTGACCCTCGCAAGCCCTTCTGTGGCCAGGCTTCTCCATTTACCGCCTGATCAGTGAGGCTGTTGGTGCTAGCGTCCTGCAGACCCATATAACGTAACTCGGTTGATAAGGCACTTGCAGGAAATAGTTGTTTAATTTCTTTTTGAAAATACCATATTTATTTTTGTTTGGGTAATATTTCTGATATCCTCTGATAACAGAATCTGTCCAGGAATGTTGACACAGTGTTCTCTTACTGTGCCCATGGCGTCCCTAATTTTTATATTACACTTTCTCCCATCTCTATTAAATTGTTCTGCAGAATGGGGACAAGATCCCCTAAATATCTATGTAAATATATTTTCGTATATCTTCTCACTTCAAGAGAGAGAACAATTAAAGTGCTTTGAGATGTATTATTGATTCCAAGCATCATCTGTACATTTTCTATGCTGCAACTGGCATTGCTTCTCTTGTTTAGAAAGTTATCATAATGCATCCTGTCATCGTCGTGTGCAGATGAATACATCCAGTGGTGGGTAGCAAGTCACAGGAAGAGAGCAATAAAAGAAGCATACAAGGCCAAAGGGAGACAGCTGTACAATGCTCACTGTAAATAAATAACAAAAAGGTACAATACCGTGACTGGAACAATACACAAATACACAGTCACAGTAACTGTACATTGTTCAGTATACAGTGAATAATGTTCATTGTAATATGTAGCTACAGTGTTGACTGTATACTGTTCAGTGTACAATAGGGAGGAATTAGGCCTTGTACACTGATTTTACAAGTGCGACCATTCGGTAATTACACACGAAACGTTTGCAAAAGAAATAACTGGGAAGGTGGGCAGATGTATATTTAACTTTCTAACAAACAGAACTTAAGAGTAAGAGTAAACAGAGCGAAATCAGGGGCTGCTACAGTTAAATGTTGTGTCCCCCAAGGCACGGTACTCGCCCCACTTCTCTTTCTTGCTCTCACATCTAACATACCTGGAGGTTACCTGGAGGTTATTCCGGGGATCAACGCCCCCGCGGCCCGGTCCATGACCATAGACAGGGGCTTAAATCATACCACTGTATCATTTACGGACGATACTAGAATTTGCATGAAAGTGGCATCCATAGAAGACACAGTGGGCCACTGACAACAGTATGAAGTTCAATAAGGACAAATTTCAGTTACGGAAGAATGGAGAACTAAACACATGATTGGAGTTTAAGATAAAATCAAACCTCTCAGTACAAAGTAAATCAAATGTAAGAGACCCGAAAGTTATAAGGTCAGAACTCGCAACAATTTAATCGCACCTCCAAAGAAAATAATAGGTTGGATTACTAGGACATTCAAAACAAGAGATGCCAAGCCACTGATGATCCTCTTCAGGTCACTCAATCTCTATGCTGGACAGGCGAAATTGCTGAGTTGGAAAATAAGAACATAAGAACGAAGGAACACTGCAGAAGGCCTACTGGCCCATGCGAGGCAGGTCCAAGTCTCCTACCGGCTTAAGCCAATGCACCCAACCTAGTCAGGTCAGGTCACATTGACTTAAGGGAGGAACACGGCAACCGACCTGGTAGCACAAGCTATCAGGTCTAACTCACACCCACCCACATCCACTCATGTATTTATCCAACCTATTTTTAAAGCTACACAACGTTCTGGCCTCTATAACGGTACTTGGGAGTTTGTTCCACTCATCCACAACTCTATTACCAAACCAGTACTTTCCTATATCCTTCCTGAATCTGAATTTTTCCAACTTAAAACCATTGCTGCGAGTCCTGTCTAGGCTAGATATTTTCAGCACACTATTTACATCCCCTTTATTTATTCCTGTCTTCCATTTATACACCTCAATCATATCCCCCCTAATTCTACGTCTTTCTAGAGAGTGCAGATTCAGGGCCCTTAGTCTATCCTCATAGGGAAGGTTTCTGATACATGGGATCAACTTTGTCATCCTCCTTTGTACATTTTTCAGAGAATTTATATCCATTCTGTAATAAGGTGACCAAAACTGTGCAGCATAATCTAAATGAGGCCTAACCAAGGATGTATAGAGTTGAAGAACAACCTGAGGACTCCTATTATTTATGCTTCTTGATATGAAGCCAAGGATTCTATTAGCTTTATTGCGAACACTTATGCACTGTTGTCTTGGTTTCAGATTACTGCTAACCAGAACTCCTAAATCTTTTTCGCAATCCGTAATATTAAGATCTACATTATTTAGTTTATATGTGGCATGGTTATTGTCCTGTCCAACATTTAGAACTTTGCATTTGTCTATATTAAACTGCATCTGCCACTTCTCCGACCACTGCATCAGTCTATTCAAATCTTCCTGGAGTGCTCGAATGTCCTCGTCAGAATGAATTCGACGGCCTATTTTGGTGTCATCGGCAAACTTGCCGATGTCGCTCTTTATGCCCTCATCTATGTCGTTTATGTAGATTGTGAACAGCAGGGGGCCCAACACTGACCCCTGTGGAACACCGCTCGTGACGCTTCCCCACTCTGATTTCTCCCCATTTATGCAAACTCTCTGCTGCCTATTTGTCAACCATGCCTCTATCCAGGAAAAAATTTCTCCTCCTATTCCATGTGCTTTAATTTTCCTCAATAGTCTCTGATGTGGGACCCTGTCAAAAGCCTTACTGAAGTCCATATACACAATATCATATTCATTACCATGATCTACCTCCTCAAATACCTTAGTGAAAAAAGTTAATAAATTCGTAAGGCAGGAACGCCCCTTTGTAAAACCATGCTGAGATTCGTTGATTAATTTATGCTTTTCAAGGTGGCTACGAACTGCCTCGGCAATTATTGATTCCATAAATTTTCCCACTATGGAGGTTAGGCTTATTGGTCTATAGTTCGAAGCTAAGGACCTATCACCTGTTTTGAAAATAGGTATCACATTTGCCATTTTCCACTTATCTGGCACCATGCCAGTTTGTAGTGATATGTTGAAAAGATTAGCCAAAGGTGTGCTAAGCTCCTCTTTACATTCCTTTAGAACCCTTGCATACAGTTCATCAGGGCCTGGGGATTTGTTAGGTTTTAATTTATCTATTTGCCTAAGGACCATGTCACTTGTGACCCTAATAGTACACAGTTTATTATCGTCCTGTTCTGTGCAAAGAATCTTCATAACTCGTATAAACTGAGTCAAGCAACTAAATTACTGGGAGCACTTAAAGTCCCTAGAATTGTACTACTTAGAATGAAGGCGAGAAAGATACATCTACTCCTGGAAGATCCTGGAGGGATTGGTCTCAAACCTACACACCGACATTAATACTTATAAACGCAGGAGGCTTGGCAAACGCTTCAGGATACCTCCAATTTAAAAGCAGGAGAGCAATGAGTACACACAGTGAACTCGATGTCTTAAGAGACCACAACTCTTCAACACCCTCCTAGGCTGTCTTCAAAAAACTCAACAGATTTCTCAAAATAGTAACTGATCGGCCGGGTTGTGGTTCGTGATTTTTTATATGCTAGACTGTGGGCGATGGGCACTGACAGCTTGATCGATCAAGCCAGAAACCAGGAGGTCTGGTGTGGGACGGGGCCGCAGGGGTGATGACTTCGGGCAGCTACTCCAGGTAATCTTGTCCTACCCCTTAATTTTCATTCTTGACTCCCTCATCCTTCTCCTTTTCTTTCTTCAGTTCCATTTCCTCACCTTTCTCCAGCCAGCTCACCCCCACCCTCATCTCCAAACTCACCCTAGCCCTCAGTCTCCTCATGACCCCTCCTCCACATGTAAGGAATATCTAAGCAGATACCTCCCAGTGAAGGATACCCGTGAGGAGTACCACTCGGCATACCTCCCCCCTTCCTCCCTCCTTGTTATTTGCTCGATGTTTTCACAATCTCTCAGAACCTCTGTTGAATTATGATGTGCAGGTGGACCCTCATTTTGGACTGGAACAGCTAACTGGATGTGGGGATCATGAGTAAGGTGATGATATGAAGGAGAAAGAGGAGAGAGAGAGAGAAGGATAACAATAGAGGATTGAAGGAGTGAAGGAGCCAGTGGTGCCCTGGCTGGTGCGTTGTGGTGGTGGACTAGTGGCTCTTGGTCGAGTCTTGTCCAGGCTGCTATTAATATTAACAGTTGTATGAGCTGTGTCACTGAGGACTTGGGAATCTTATATGTGAGTACTGATTTTTATCAGTTCTACTCATCCCTCCAGTATATCTCACCCGTTCCTGATAGATTTGTGCTTGAGGTGCCTTGATTGGTGATAATCAACAGTCGTAACTCTGTACTGAGATTCTCTAGTACCTGGAGGTTATTCCGGGGATCAACGCCCCCGCGGCCCGGTCCATGACCAGGCCTCCCAATGGATCAGGGCCTGATCAACTTGGCTGTTACTGCTGGCCGCACGCAGTCCAACGTACGAGCCACAGCCCTGCTGATCCGGCACTGACTTTAGGTATCTGTCCAGCTCTCGCTTGAAGGCAGCCAGGGGTTTATTGGCAATTCCCCTAATGCTTGATGGGAGGCTGTTGAACAGTTTTGGGCCCCGGACACTTATGGTGTTTTCCCTTAGTGTACCAATGGCGCCCCTACTTTTTATTGGGGGCATTTTGCATCGCCTGCCCAGTCTTTTACTTTCGTAGGGAGTGATTTCTGAGTGCAGATTTGGGACCATTCCTTCCAAGATTTTCCAAGTGTAGATTATGATGTATCTCTCCCTCCTGCGTTCCAGCGAGTACAAGTCAAGTGCTTCCAAGCGTTCCCGGTAGTTAAGGTGCTTGACAGAACTTATACGTGCAGTAAAGGATCTCTGTACACTCTCTAGATCTGCGATTTCACCTGCTTTGAATGGAGATGTTAATGTACAGCAATATTCCAGCCTAGAGAGAAGTGATTTGAAAGGATCATCATTGGCTTGGCATCTCTCGTTTTGAACGTTCTCATTATCCATCCTATAATTTTCTTTGCACGTGCGATCGTGGCACTGTTGTGATCCTTGAAAGTGAGATCCTCAGACATTACTACTCCCAGATCCCTTACATTATTTTTCCGCTCTATTGTATGGCCAGAGTCTGTAGTATACTCTGTTCTAGTTATTATCTCCTCCAGTTTCCCATAACGGAGTAGTTGGAATTTGTCCTCATTGAACATCATATTGTTTACCGTTGCCCACTGGAAAACTTTGTTTATATCTTCTTGGAGGTTAACCGCGTCCTCAGCAGATGACAGCCTCATGCAGATTCTAGTATCATCCGCAAAGGATGATACGGTGCTGTGATGTATATCTCTGTCTATGTCTGATATGAGGATAAGGAATAAGATGGGGGCGAGTACTGTGCCTTGTGGAACAGAGCTCTTCACTATGGCAGCCTCCGATTTAACTCTGTTGACCACTACTCTTTGTGTTCGATTTGTTAGGAAGTTGAAGATCCATCTCCCCACTTTCCCAGTTATTCCTTTAGCACGTATTTTATGGGCTATTACGCCATGATCGCATTTGTCAAATGCTTTTGCAAAGTCTGTGTATATTACATCTGCATTCTGATTTTCTTCCAGTGCATCCAAGGCCATATCATAGTGATCCAGTAGTTGTGAGAGGCAGGAGCAACCTGCCCTGAACCCATGTTGCCCTGGATTGTGCAGATTTTGGGAATCCAGGTGATTTGCAATCCTGCTTCTTAGCACTCTTTCAAAGATTTTTATGATGTGGGACGTCAGAGCTATTGGTCTATAGTTCTTAGCTAATGCTTTGCTGCCACCTTTATGGACTGGGGCTATATCCGTTGTTTTAAGTGACTGTGGAATTTCACCCATGTCCAAGCACCTCCTCCATAGTGTACTTAGGGCATGCGAGAGGGGTTTCTTGCAGTTCTTAATGAAAACAGAGTTCCACGAGTCTGGGCCCGGGGCTGAGTGCATGGGCATGTTGTCAATGGCTTTTTCGAAATCTATCGGAGTTAGGGTAATGTCGGAAATCTGGCATGCATTTATGGAGTTTTGAGGCTCATTCATGAAGAAATCATTTGGGTCGTCGATCCTCAGACCGATTAGTGGTTCACTAAACACAGAGTCGTACTGAGATTTCAATATTTCACTCATTTCCTTGTTGTCATCTGTGTAAGTCCCATCCTGTCTGAGTAAGGGCCCGATACTAGATGTGGTATTTGCCTTGTTTTTGGCATATGAAAAGAAATATTTTGAATTTCTTTCAATTTCACTAATAGCTTTAAGCTCCTCCTGTCTCTCCTGGTTCCTGTAAGAGTCATTTAACTTAAGTTCAATAGTTTCCACTTCCCTGGTCAGCGCCTCCTTTCGTGTATCAGATATTCTAGCACTCCTGAGGAGCTCAGTGACTCTTCGTCGTCTTCTGTAGAGGGAGCGTCTTTCTCCAGTTTACTCCTGCTCTTCTTCTTTCTTAGGGGAATATGCCTAGAACATGCTTCAGCTGCCAGGAAGTTGATCCTTTCAAGGCACTGGTTTGGATCCATGTCATTTAAGATATCTTCCCAACATGTTTCGTTTAGGACATGGTTTACCTGGTCCCAGTTGATGTTCTTGTTGTTGAAGTTGTATTTTGTGAAGACACATTCACAGGTACATGCATTCTGCTGATCAGGATCCCTATGCATGTACGTCTGGACTTCGATTAGGTTGTGATCGGAATTAGTTGTTTTTGATATTCTTATGTCTCTTATCAAGTCCTCATTATTTGTGAAGATAACGTCAAGTGTTTTCTAGTCTTGTTGGCTCCACTATCTGCTGGCTTAAGGTGTGTTTTTCGCAGAGACTTAGTAGCTCATGTGTGTGTGACCTTTCATCTGCGCTACCTCCGGGGATTGTTTCAGCTATAACATTATTTGCTACATTCTTCCATTTTGTATGCCTTAGGTTGAAATCACCAAGCAGTAAGATGTTTGGGGATGGAGCTGGAAGGTTTTCCAGACAGTAATCAATTTTCAGTAGCTGTTTCTTGAACTGTTGTGAGGTTGCATCTGGTGGCTTATATACAACCACAATGACTAGGTTTCGAGGTATCGAGTACTTTCAGATAACAAATAAGCTTAACGTAATGAGACCTTCAGTATCTCTTTCAACCTAACATGAACTTCTCTCCCAACTTATTTAAAAATACTAAAGCTACAGTGAAACACTGTACTGATCTGTAATCTACTTATCTAATCTGTATTGTATGTTCCTCTAATTTGGCTTGTTGGGAAAACTGAGAGAAAATAATGTGAAAAATAAACTGGGTGAACTTCTAGACCCCATTACAATGTATGGGTAATTAACAACTAATTAGGGATAAATTAGGATTAAGTAATTAAGCTAGACCGGAAGTCGTGGGGGATATACCACTTGTGGGCTGACACATCCTCCAGCCAGTAAAAAATGTAATTTTTGGTATAATGCTGTTATTATTCTCCTTCTTTGCTCTCTCCCCACCCACATATTTTCCTCTCCTCTACCCCTTCCACTCAGTTCCCCCTCCCCCCCCCTCTCTCTCTCTCTCTCTCTCCCTTCCCCACATCTCCCCCTCCCCTCACACTCCCGTCCATCACAATTTTTGAGTCCCTTGATAGAGTCTTCTAGCGTGAATATCAAATGACTTGTGAGGAAGTAAATGACTTTTAACACAACCAAGAGTGGCTGCTTATTGCTTCCTTCCTCGTCCACACTAAACTGTAGCACACTAAATTGTAGCACACTAAACTGTAGCACACTAAACTGTAGCACACTAAACTGTAGCACACTAAATTGTAGCACGCTAAACTGTAGCACACTAAACTGTACTAAACTAATCACACACACACACACACACACACAGTATTTCTTCAGCCACAGAGTAGTCAGTAAGTGGAATAGTTTGGGAAGCGATGTAGTGGAGGCAGGATCTATACATAGCTTTAAGCAGGGGTATGATAAAACTCACGGTTCAGAGAGAGTGACCTAGTAGCGATCAGTGAAGAGGCGGGGCCAGGAGCTCGGACTCGACCCCCGCAACCTCAACTAGGTGAGTACACACACACACACACACACACATATATATATATACATATATATATATATATATATATATATATATATATATATATATATATATATATATATATTTGTTTTGCATATTCTGAAATTACCTGTTTACTGTGATCTTATTGCATATATATATTGTGTGTGTGTGGGTGAGATAAGTTTAGTGTAGTACAGTTTAGTGTAGTACAGTTTAGTGTAGTACAGTTTAGTGTAGTACAGTTTAGTGTGGTACAGTTTAGTGTGGTACAGTTTAGTGTGGTACAGTTTAGTGTGGTACAGTTTAGTGTGGTACAGTTTAGTGTGGTACAGTTTAGTGTGGTACAGTTTAGTGTGGTACAGAGAGACAGAGAACGATAGTGTTAATGTCTCATGTTATCAAAATCTTTGAGTTTTAATTATCAAGATTGTTAATCACATAAAATCTCAACAATTTCACGAGCGATGACAGCCTGGTTTTAGAGCAGGTCGTTCCTGTCTCTCGTAACTGCTTGACCATCACTGCTTGTACTGGATGCTCACACCAAAACAACAACAGGAAAAGTGGACAGATGGACATTTAATTTCTATTAGAACACAAAGGGTAATAGTGAAGAGAGTAGTAAAATGAGAGGCTGCCATAGTGATAAGCTGTGTTCCTCCAGTCACAGTACTGGACCCGAGTCATCCTCATATCCGACAGTCATAAATTGTAGAACCGCATCGTCCTTTGCAGATGACACTGGAATTTGTATGAAAGTGTCATCCACGGAGGACACAGCGAACCTCCAAGCTAATACCAACCAAGTCTTCCAGTGGACTACTGACATTAATATAACGTTCAATGAGGACAAATTTGAGCTACTTCCACATGGAAAAACTGAGAAAATATAAACCAAAACGAAGTATAATTCGTACTTGAACCAATCAAGACAGCAAAAGACTAAGATGAAGGACCTGGAATTGATAATATCGTGAGATATCGCTTTCATGGATCACAAGTGTCATTATCACAACTGCACAGATAATGATAGGCTGGATAACTAAAATCTTCAAAGCAAGAGATGCCCAGCCAATGATGATACTGTACTGTTGAACTCGTTCTCTCTAGCATGTCATACTACTGCACTTTGACAGCCCCATTTAAGGCAGGTGAAACTATGGCCTGCGGACCAGTAGCAGTAACAGCCTGGTTGATCAGCCAGTCAGTAACGAAACCTGACCTCGCGCCAAGTCGCGAAGGTAAAAGAACTCTGGAAACCGGTTACAGGTATGTCACGGACATATATATATATTGTCGTCTTAAGAGTGACCGAAGGAGGTGTGCACACGCATTGCGGTGCCATGTTTAGCTTCAGATTACCTCGGTTTTGTTAACATAAATTGTAGTTTTGCGCATGTTATACATCAGAGGTGTAGGAAAACATGTGTATTGTGGTGTGTGTGTGTGTGTGTGTGTGTGTGTGTGTGTGTGTGTGTGTGTGTGTGTGTGTGTGTGTGTGAGCCTCAGAGGAAGAGTTGCGCTGTCTGATACCTGAGGGATGTTTTCGGTGAACGGCGCCCCTGTGTCCCAGTCCCAGACCAGTCCTCCTAGTGGATCAAGGCCCGATTAATTAGGCTGTTATTGCTGGCCGCACGCAGTAATGATAATGAAGTGGGCTGAGAACTGTGCCTTGAGGAACAGAACTTCTCACTGTGGCAGCCTCTGGATTTCATTTTGTTGACTATTACTCTTTGCGTCAAATTTGCTAGAAAGCTCGACAAGTTTTTCCGTAATTTTTTTTTTGTTTTTGATCATCCAGGTTGTCGCCGTGAGCATCAACAGTCTGACAAGATGTCAATCAAGAGCCCTGGTCTGAGACAGTGCCGTGGAAGAGAGAAAGGATCCCTGAAACCCCTAGCACATCACCCCCACCAGCAGAGGGCGTGTCAGTGTAAACGTCTGTCTCTCTTTCACCTTACCTCGGCCGTATTGTGTGGAATATTTGTGCTCTGTCGACCACTAACACCTTAATTAAATATTGCGTTGAATCAGACACAGGCAGAAGGTGTCGTGCACATACAACACTTGTTAGCAGCTCTTCGCTACAGATTACGGTCTTTATGTTCTTCTACAATGGCATAAGCCAGGGAATGTTGCCATTGTGTAGCCTGCACGTGTATCGTCAGTGTAGGCAGTGCGTAGCGAGGTTGGGGTAACGTCCCGCTATATTTAGGACTTTCCACCTTCATCATGGTTTTATAATTACGGGGCGCCTGTAGGGTTCTCGGGGAACTTTTTACGGGTGTCTTTTTTATTGGTACGAGTGATGAGTGACAACTGCTAGTCTCCACTGTTTTCTCACACACATTAACACACAAAACAACACACAAATATATTAACTAAAGTGGAAAAAGCAGAGAAGAGGTACTTCATTGTGTCAACACTATGGAGAGCGAGAGGCAGTGATCTTGAACTGTACAAGAGATACAGGAGCTATACTTGATAATAGTATCTCCTATAAAAAAGATGGATGACTGACCTCAAACCATAGAAGTGTGTGTTCCAGTTGTTGCATAGCTATCAGCCACACTTGTTACGTAGCCGTCAGCAACACTTTTACTTATCTTTGTGTAAAGATTTCGTGTGGTGTGCGTCACTTTTTTTTGTTTTTTTTATATTAACAGTGTTTGTTAATGCTGTAATCTGTATTATACAATACAATTTTGATTGTTCTTGTACAACGACGGTGACGCCACGACGAAACATCAGCAGCAGCATAAGCACTATTCCTGGAACTACAACACACAATACATACATACGCATGCGTATATGAGTGAAAGGAGACAGTGATGGTCAGGGAAGAGGTATCAGAAAAAACAGTGAAAAGTGGGGCTCCACAAATATGAGTACTGGGACCACCACTGTTTTCAGTATATGTGACGATATACCAGGAGATATATAGACTTGTTCGCATATGATACGGTGCTAAGGAGGGAACAAACGAAGATGACAAGGAAAGACTGCAAAATTACCTAGACAAACTACAGGGTTGGTCAAACAAATGGCTACCGGAATTCAACCCCAGCAAATGCTGGGCCATGAAAACTGGGGACGCATCAAGAAGACCGGAAATGAAGGTCGTCAGTTCTCACCCTCTCTTGTCATATTATTCACAATATTGTGAAATCTTCGTATATACGTATGTAAGTTACTGGTTGTAAAGGGTATCTATAGTACTGAGTACAGCAGCACCATAGATGCCCCTTCATGGTTGAGGAGTCTGTTGCAGTCCCATTAATGACCCTCCATGGTCGAGGAGTCTGTGACACTACCATTAATGAACCTCCATGGTCGAGGGGTCTGTGACACTACCATTAATGACCCTCCATGGTCGAGGGGTCTGTGGCTACAGCAACACAAGAAGCGCCCTTCACCAAGCCCTCCGTGGTCGGACACAGAAGAGTTTTTTCAATATTCGTGCTCGCTAAATGAGCTAATCTCGGCAAACAGTCGTTGGGATTTTGATATCCTAATGAAAGTATCGAAAACCAATTAGGGTTTTCAATTCGATAAGTGGAGGGAGGCTACCTAATGGATTTTCCGAGTGTTAATGACCTGTTTCTCTGGAAATGGTGATCTCGTAAACTTGGTATGATTGTGTACGGAAGAAGGAAAACAGAAGAGAGGCAACGGAAGCACAGGGTAGAGGCAACGGAATTGAGTGGAATTAACGTGTGTACAAGAAGGTAACAGTAGTATGAGGTGGGTGCAACAGTAGTATGAGGTGGGTGCAACAGTACTCTGAGGCGGTGACAAGAGGTTGACTGATAGGCTGGCGGAGGGGCTGCTTGACTGGATGTTTAAGTGGCTGTCTTATTAGGCGGAATAACTAAGATACCTGGCTCGCTGAGTGGGTTGGCTGGGTAGATGGTTGAGAAGCTAGCTAGCCTGCTTGTTGAATGACAGATTACCTGATTAAGATATAGTGAAGTCAATGGGAACAATGGTAGTTTAAGGTGGTGGAATCTGCTGTAGTATGAGGTAGAGTCAACGGGAACAGTGGTTAGTGTAAGGTGGTGGAATCAACAGTAGTATGAGTTGGAGTCAACGGGAACACTCGTGGCTGGTCTGCTCTCAAGGAAAGTTGTGATCAGTGACCCACAGCGGCCTGTGCCTCCGGGCTAGGTGCTGGCGCCCAGCATCCCAGCAATCTCCCAGCATCCCAACTATCTTCCAGCATTCCAACCACCCCCCAGCCTCTTAGTTATTTCTCCCAACAATCTTTTAGCTTCCCAGGTACCTCCCTGCACTGCTACCCATCTCCCAGCATCCCAGACTTCTAGCAGCATCCAGGGCCCGAGATACCATTTAGCATCCTGACCAGTATCCGGGAAGAATATTGGCATTGTCATATCCGAGGGTCAAGGAGTGGCACTGAGCCTGGATCAGTCCTGACCTCCATTCCTCACTTGTCTGCCAAGCTCAAAGCTGGCACTGAGCTTCATCATACAGGCTTACTACTGGCACCCAACAATCTTATCCCTGAACAGGAGAATGTGATAGTTTTTAAATGGGCTGGAAAGTGCAGCCCCGGTGAGTTGCAGTGGAGATATCGGAGGTAACCAGGTTTGACTGCCGGAATGGGAGGGGAGCTCCAGTTACCTGAATCAAGAGCCCTTCATGCGTATCGTATGTTACTTCTATTTGCAATATGCTCATAAAACTGGGAAAGTATTCAATCCTACAGGTCTCTCCGGTACGTGTTGCAAGATTTTGTATTCCGGCACAGACTATCTTACGTATTGCAGGAGATTGTATCCCGGTGCAGAAGATCTGTTACATATTGCAAAAGATTGCAACCTGCTGCCTCGCGGTTGCTCGATATATCTTCCAAGCAAGTTCCACTCTTAGCGCAATTTTCCGGCAATTTCTGCCCTCTTTTTCCTTTGTGAAGTGGAAGAATCTAACTTTGAGTGTGAACGAATCACTGTACTTGGCCAGTTGCGCTTGCAGGGGTCGAGTCATGGCTCCTGACTCATACCGACAGCCTGTTGTGCGATCATACTCTTCACGGGGTGAAGAGGTGGTGTAACTGTACAGGTGAAGCATCTCTTTATCCTATTGTTTTACTTTCTGACCACCTACACCTGGCCTATTCTTAGCTGCCATATGTGTAGTCTGGCTCCCTTTACTCACTTCTCAAAAACCTGTCCCTATCCACTCTTGTCTAATCCTCTATGCTGTACGTCATGACCATATCACTCCTAATTCTCCTCAAGTGTTGCTTGACTGAGTGCTTTAAGTGTTTCCTCATAGTCCATTACCTTCAGTTCTGGCAACAGTCACATTGTGAACTTACGGAGCTTTTCTAGTGTTATTATACGTTTGGTTAGGTTGGGGTTCGATGCTGGCGCCACATACTCCAAGACGAGCTTAACGTACGTTGTGTATAGTGTTCTGAGGTTTTGCTCCTAGAGTGTAAAAACCAATAAGTATTGAGTGTCTTGGTTGAGTGCACACCCAGGCGTGTGCCCGGCACGCTCCACTGATTTCTAACAAAATAAATTATAGTTTGACAATCTGACAAAGGCCAAGAATAAAAGAAACTGACGTTGGGTGTCATCTTCACGTACACAACATGTTCGGCCGTCTGCGTCAGAACCACGCCTCACACACTGGCACTGGTACTGTCAAAATGTATATTTGTAAAGACGAACGTAGTTACCAAGCAGAAATTGATAATAGTTCTTCACCGAGGGTTGTGTGTGTGTGTGTGTGTGTGTGTGTGTGTGTGTGTGTGTGTGTGTGTGTGTGTGTGTGTGTGGGATGAGGGTCTTCACAGAGATGTACTCACAGTGTCGATCTTACGGGAGAGACGAGACTGTGCTCCTGTCGTTTATCGAGCTACGACCTCTCAGGCCATGACATAACTGTTCATGAAGCTGTGTACAAGTTCGCTCACATCCTTTCCTCATCTGTGTCACTTTAGTTCTACGTAACCCTGAAACTAAAGAAATGCTTCGTAACGTCCCTGTGGCTCATTCTTGTTTTTAACATCCACCTGTGTCCTCTTGTACCTGTTTTCCGCCTCTTAAAACAGTCTCTCCATGTCTGCTCGGAGTCAGTCCAGTTTCTTGAGTCTTCGTCATAGTTCATGCTTCTCATCTCTGAGACAGTTCGTGTTTAACCGTCTTAATCTTCGGCAGGTGCTTTTTTTCTAGGGTTTTCAAGATTGTGGATTTGTCTCTGGTGAATGTTCCCAAAGATTGAATCTGTCGCCTTCAACGTTTGTCATCTTTCAACTCCAACATCTCACGTGTTGTCTTGAGACACCAGTGACGGGTAGTGTATGGCAGTGATTAGTTATGATTGGCAATGATTGGTAGTGCTTAGCAATGATTGGTAGAGGCGGGCAGTGATTGGTAATAAGATACTCATTGTTTTTAGATTGTACATCCACATTGTACTGCCGTACTTGAGCTATGCGGAGTAATCGTGATGTAACTGTGCTCAGGGGGCCTGATATAGATCCATTGTGACCTCTGTAACCCTGTTTTTTTTGCGCTACCACTCACAGGATAAGCTGCTGGTGCACAATGAACTAGCGGCTCTGGCCGAAAGACTAAACTGTGAGTGACTGGTGTCTGGCGTTTTGAGGCATCTGTAGCTGAGTGGTCTAAGGCGTCACGTAGGGAACTGTTGTACGTTGAGCACTTTTAGAAATCACTGTCGATTCGATGATTGTCTCTATCAATCCCATAAGCCACAATTACCACTACCCCGTGTATCACCACTACACCCATGCATCACCATCACTACCCCGTGTATCACCACTACACCCATGCATCACATCACTACCCCGTGTATCACCACTACACCCATGCATCACCATCACTACCCCGTGTATCCTCACTACACCCATACATCCCATCACATCACACTACACTACCCATCACTACGTGTATCCCCACTACACCCATTCATCACCATCACTACCCCATGTATCCCCACTACACCCATTCATCACCATCACTACCCCGTGTATCACCACTACACCCATGCATCACCATCACTACCCCGTGTATCACCACTACACCCATGCATTACCATCACTACCCCGTGTATCACCACTACACCCATGCATCACCACCACTACCCCGTGTATCACCACTACACCCATGCATCACCATCACTACCCCGTGTATCCTCACTACACCCATACATCACCATCACTACCTCATGTATCCCCACTACACCCATGCATCACCATCACTACGCCATGTATCCCCACTACACCCATTCATCACCATCACTACCCCATGTATCCCCACTACACCCATTCATCACCATCACTACCCCGTGTATCACCACTACACCCATGCATCACCATCACTACCCCGTGTATCACCACTACACCCATGCATCACCACTTTACCCTGTGTACCACCACTACACCCATGCATCACCATCTTTACCCTGTGTATCCCCACTACACCCATGCATCACCATCTTTACCCCGTGTATCACCACTACACCCATGCATCACCATCAATACCCAGTGTATCACCACTACACCCATGCATCACCATCACTACCCTGTGTATCACTACACCCATGCATCACCATCACTACCCCGTGTATCCCCACTACACCCATGCATCACCATCACTACCCCGTGTATCACCACTACACCCATGCATCACCATCACTACCCCATGTATCACCACTACACCCATGCATCACCATCACTACCCCATGTATCACCACTACACCCATGCATCACCATCACTACCCCGTGTATCCCCACTACACCCATGCATCACCATCACTACCCCGTGTATCCCCACTACACCCATGCATCACCATCACTACCCCGTGTATCCTCACTACACCCATGCATCACCATCACTACCCCATGTATCCCCACTACACCCATGCATTACCATCACTACCCCGTGTGAAATATTGAAATCCCAGTACGACTCTGTGTTTAGTGAACCACTAATCGGTCTGAGGATCGACGACCCAAATGATTTCTTCATGAATGAGCCTCAAAACTCCATAAATGTATGCCAGATTTCCGACATTACCCTAACTCCGATAGATTTCGAAAAAGCCATTGACAACATGCCTATGCACTCAGCCCCGGGCCCAGACTCGTGGAACTCTGTTTTCATTAAGAACTGCAAGAAACCCCTCTCGCGTGCCCTAAGTACACTATGGAGGAGGAGCTTGGACATGGGTGAAATTTCACAGTCACTTAAAATAACGGATATAGCCCCACTCCATAAAGGTGGCAGCAAAGCATTAGCTAAGAACTATAGACCAATAGCTCTGACGTCCCACATCATAAAAATCTTTGAAAGAGTGCTAAGAAGCAGGATTGCAAATCACCTGGATTCCCAAAATCTGCACAATCCAGGGCAACATGGGTTCAGGGCAGGTCGCTCCTGCCTCTCACAACTACTGGATCACTATGACATGGCCTTGGATGCACTGGAAGAAAATCAGAATGCAGATGTAATATACACAGACTTTGCAAAAGCATTTGACAAATGCGATCATGGCGTAATAGCCCATAAAATACGTGCTAAAGGAATAACTGGGAAAGTGGGGAGATGGATCTTCAACTTCCTAACAAATCGAACACAAAGAGTAGTGGTCAACAGAGTTAAATCGGAGGCTGCCATAGTGAAGAGCTCTGTTCCACAAGGCACAGTACTCGCCCCCATCTTATTCCTTATCCTCATATCAGACATAAACAGAGATATACACCACAGCACCGTATCATCCTTTGCGGATGATAGTAGGATCTGCATGAGGTTGTCATCTGCTGAGGACGCGGTTAACCTCCAAGAAGATATAAACAAAGTTTTCCAGTGGGCAACGGTAAACAATATGATGTTCAATGAGGACAAATTCCAACTACGTTATGGAAAACTGGAGGAGATAATAACTAGAACAGAGTATACTACTGACTCCGGCCATACAATAGAGCGGAAAAATAATGTAAGGGACCTGGGAGTAGTAATGTCTGAGGATCTCACTCTCAAGGATCACAACAGTGCCACGATCGCACGTGCAAAGAAAATGATAGGATGGATAATGAGAACTTTCAAAACGAGAGATGCCAAGCCCATGATGATCCTTTTCAAATCACTTGTTCTCTCTAGGCTGGAATACTGCTGTACATTAACATCTCCATTCAAAGCAGGTGAAATCGCACATCTAGAGAGTGTACAGAGATCCTTTACTGCACGTATAAGTTCTGTCAAGCACCTTAACTACTGGGAATGCTTGGAAGCACTTGACTTGTTCTCGTTGGAACGCAGGAGGGAGAGATATATCATAATCTACACTTGGAAAATCTTGGAAGGAATGGTCCCAAATCTGCACACAGAAATCACTCCCTACGAAAGTAAAAGACTGGGCAGGCGATGCAAAATTCCCCCAATAAAAAGTAGGGGCGCCATTGGTACACTAAGAGAAAACACCATAAGTGTCCGGGGCCCAAAACTGTTCAACAGCCTCCCATCAAGCATTAGGGGAATTGCCAATAAACCCCTGGCTGCCTTCAAGAGAGAGCTGGACAGATACCTAAAGTCAGTGCCGGATCAGCCGGGCTGTGGCTCGTATGTTGGACTGCGTGCGGCCAGCAGTAACAGCCTAGTTGATCAGGCCCTGATCCATCGGGAGGCCTGGTCATGGACCGGGCCGCGGGGGCGTTGATCCCCGGAATAACCTCCAGGTAACTACACCCATGTATCACCATCACTACCCCGTGTATCCACACTACATCCATGCATCACCATCACTACCCCGTGTATCCCCACTACACCCATGCATCACCATCACTACCCCATGTATCACCACTACACCCATGCATTACCATCACTACCCCGTGTATCCCCACTACACCCATGCATCACCATCACTACCTCGTGTATCCCCACTACACCCATGCATCACCATTACTACCCCGTGTATCCTCACTATGTCATGTAGGGGGGTGATGATTAGGGGAATATGGGGGTAAGCGGGGGGAGTCAGTAGGTAGGGGACAGGCGAGGTGGTAGGAGTGAGGTATGCGGAGGTAGGTAGGTAATGTGAGGTCACTGGTGACTACACCTTCACCTCTCATTAGTCTACCCGCCACACTACACTACTCACCCTCTCACTACTTTAACTAAACATAAATAAATGGAGAAAATAACGGGGAAAGTGAATATTACTATTCTACTCAAACACAGTTTATTATTAAGTCTTTGTACAATAATATATTTGGGAACAGAACATTATTGTGGTTTAGATAAATGGTATGGTACACATAAGCAGTGAGACAGGGAACACAATCAACTTGACCAAAATGAATATAACTTACAATATAGTTCAGAGGACAGTTCACCACAGGAACTAAGCCACAGGTCCCAAGACCTACACAGCACGAGTACTGCGCCAAGCCAGTACTCTGCAAAATGCCTCCAACAGTCTCCTCCAGAGACTTCAGCAGCCTTCTCCCGAGCCCTGCACCCCAGCAGCAGCTCCGCTCGAAGTCTCTGCTCAGGAGCTCTGCACCCCAGCAGCAGCTCCGCTCGAAGTCTCTGCTCAGGAGCTCTGCACCCCAGCAGCAGCTCCGCTCGAATCTCCCTACTCAGCTCTTCCTTGGGCTTTTATGGTGGTCCAAGCACCCTCCACAACCACGTGTACGACCTGACGCCTAGGTCTGAGGCGTCAAGAACAAAAGACCTCAGACGTGGGCATGGCTACAGACGTTTGCCAAGGCAAGGTGGGACCATATAATTGGTCATCACCATCACTACCCCGTGTATCCCCACTACACCCATGCATCACTATCACTACCCCGTGTATCACCACTACACCCATGCATCACCATCACTACCCCGTGTATCACCATCACTACACCCATGTATCAGCATCACTACCCCATGTATCACTACTACACCCATGCATCACCATCACTACCCCGTGTATCACCACTACACCCATGCATCACCATCACTACCCCATGTATCACCACTACACCCATGCATCACCATCACTACCCCGTGTATCACCACTACACCCATGCATCACCATCACTACCCCATGTATCACCACTACACCTATGTATCACCATCACTACCCCGTGTATCACCACTACACCCATGCATCACCATCACTACCCCATGTATCACCACTACACCCATGCATCACCATCACTACCCCGTGTATCACCATCACTACACCCATGTATCAGCATCACTACCCCATGTATCACCATCACTACCCCGTGTATCACCATCACTACACCCATGTATCACCATCACTACCCCGTGTATCACAATCACTACACCCATGTATCACCATCACTACACCCATGTATCAGCATCACTACACCCATGTATCACCATCACTACACCCATGTATCACCACTACCCCATGTATCACCATCACTACCCCGTGTATCACCATCACTACACCCATGTATCACCACTACACCCATGTATCAGCATCACTACACCCATGTATCACCATCACTACACCCATGTATCACCATCACTACCCCGTGTATCACCATCACTACCCCGTGTATCACCATCACTACACCCATGTATCACCATCACTACACCCATGTATCACCATCACTACCCCATGTATCACCACTACACCCATGTATCACCATCACTACCCCATGTATCACCATCCCTACCCATGTATCATCACTACACCCATCACCATCACCACTACACTACACCCACTGTGTATCCCCACTACACTCATGCATCACCATCACTACCCCGTGTATCACCACTACACCCATGCATCACCATCACTACCCTGTATCACCACTACACCCATGCATCACCATCACCCCCGTGTATCACCACTACACCCATGTATCACCACTACACACTACCCCATGTATCACCACTACACTCGTGCATCACCATCACTACCCCGTGTATCACCACTACTGCATGTATCACACACTACACCCACCCATGCATCACCATCACCCCCATGTATCACCACTACACCCATGTATCACCATCACTACCCCATGTATCACCATCCTCACTACCCATGTATCACCATCACCCATGCATCACTATCACTACCACCACTACACCCATGCATCACCATCACTACCCCGTGTATCACCATCACTACACCCATGTATCAGCATCACTACCCCATGTATCACTACTACACCCATGCATCACCATCATGTATCACCATCACTACACCCATGTATCAGCATCACTACACCCATGTATCACCATCACTACCCCGTGTATCATCACTACACCCATGTATCACCATCACTACCCCGTGTATCACCATCACTACACCCATGTATCACCATCACCACCCATGTATCAGCATCACTACACCCATGTATCACCATCACTACACCCATGTATCACCACTACCCCATGTATCACTCACTACCCCGTGTATCACCATCACCATGTATCACCACTACACCCATGTATCACCATCACTACACCCATGTATCACCATCACTACATCCCATGTGTATCACCACTACACCCATCACCATCACTACACCCATGTATCACCATCACTACCCCATGTATCACCACTACACCCATGTATCATGTATCACCATCACTACCCATCACCATCACTACCCCGTGTATCCCCACTACACCCATGTATCACCACTACACCCATGTATCACCACTACACCCATGTATCACCATCACTACCCCATGTATCACCACTACACCCATGTATCACCATCACTACACCCATGTATCATCACTACACCCATGTATCACCATCACTACCCCATGTATCATCACTACACCCATGTATCACCATCACTACCCCATGTATCACCACTACACTCGTGCATCACCATCACTACCCCGTGTATCACCACTACACCCATGCATCACCATCACTACCCCGTGTATCCCCACTACACTCATGCATCACCATCACTACCCCGTGTATCACCACTACACCCATGCATCACCATCACTACCCTGTGTATCACCACTACACCCATGCATCACCATCACTACCCCGTGTATCACCACTACACCCATGCATCACCATCACTACCCCATGTATCACCACTACACCCATGCATCACCATCACTACCCCGTGTATCACCACTACACCCATGCATCACCATCACTACCCCATGTATCACCACTACACCCATGCATCACCATCACTACCCCATGTATCACCACTACACTCGTGCATCACCATCACTACCCCGTGTATCACCACTACACCCATGCATCACCATCACTAACCCGTGTATCACCACTACACCCATGCATCACCATCACTACCCCGTGTATCACCACTACACCCATGCATCACCATCACTACCCCATGTATCACCACTACACCTATGTATCACCATCACTACCCCGTGTATCACCACTACACCCATGTATCACTACATCACTACACCCATGTATCACTACACTACACCCATGCATCATCACCATCACTACCCCATGTCACCATCACTACCCCGTGTATCCTCACTACACCCATGTATCACTACATCACTACACCCATGCATCACTATCACTACCCCGTGTATCACCACTACACCCATGCATCACCATCACTACCCCGTGTATCACCATCACTACACCCATGTATCACCATCACTACCCCATGTCATCACTACATCACTACTACACCCATGTATCACCACTACACCCATGTATCACCATCACTACCCCATGTATCACCATCACTACACCCATGTATCACCATCACTACCCCGTGTATCACCATCACTACACCCATGTATCACCATCACTACACCCATGTATCACCACTACACCCATGTATCACCATCACTACACCCATGTATCACCACTACACCCATGTATCACCATCACTACACCCATGTATCACCACTACACCCATGTATCACCATCACTACACCCATGTATCACCATCACTACCCCGTGTATCACCATCACTACCCCGTGTATCACCACTACACCCATGTATCACCATCACTACACCCATGTATCATCACTACACCCATGTATCACCATCACTACACCCATGTATCACCACTACACCCATGTATCATCACTACCCCATGTGTCACCATCACTACACCCATGTATCATCACTACCCCATGTGTCACCATCACTACACCCATGAAACCAACACTACACCCATGTATCACCATCACTACCCCATGTATCACCATCACTACCCCATGTATCACCACTACACCCATGTATCACCATCACTACCCCATGTATCACCATCACTACCCCATGTATCACCATCACTACCCCATGTATCACCATCACTACCCCATGTATCACCACCACCCCATGTATCACCATCACTACCCCATGTATCACCACTACACCCATGTATCACCATCACTACCCCATGTATCACCATCACTACCCCATGTATCACCATCACTACCCCATATATCACCATCACTACCCCATGTATCACCATCATTACCCCATGTATCACAACTACACCCATGTATCACCACTACACCCGTGTATCACCATCACTACCCCATGTATCACCATCACTACCCCATGTATCACCATCACTACACCCATGTATCACCATCACTACACCCATGTATCACCATCACTACCCCATGTATCACCATCACTACCCCATGTATTACCATCACTACACCCATGTATCAGCATCACTACACCCATGTATCACCATCACTACCCCATGTATCACCATCACTACCCCATGTATCACCATCACTACCCCATGTATCACCATCACTACACCCATGTATCACCATCACTACACTCATGTATCACCATCACTACACCCATGTATCACCATCTGCGCTATTCCCATGTGTCACCATTCTATTACAGTTCTTTAGATTAAAATTAACGTTAAAGTTTTGCTTATATGTTTTTAGTTTTGATGTTAAAATAATATCACTTTTGCGGTCAAGAATGTGCGTACTGTTTGTAACGTTGTAAGTCGTAAAATATGTCCCAGAATTTCATAATATTTCAGTTGAACAGTTGACTGATGTTCATATGTAGCAGACAATTATATTTGTTAATATATGTTGCAAACATGATGTGAGACTCGGGCTGGGAAAGCCTTGAGTGTGAGGTCGTGAGGGACTCGGGTTAGGGAAGCCTTGAGTAAGTGTGAGGTCGTGAGGGACTCGGGTTAGGGAAGCCTTGAGTAAGTGTGAGGTCGTGAGGGACTCGGGGTGGGGAAGCCTTGAGTAAGTGTGAGGTCGTGAGGTACTGAGGAAGCCTTGAGGTTACCTTGAGTAAGTGTGAAATCGGTCGGAGGGACTCGGGTTAGGGAAGCCTTGAGTAAGTGTTAGGTCGTGAGTGACTCGGACTGATGATGCCTTGAGCAAGTGTGAGGTCGTGAGTGACTCGGGCTGAGGAAGCCTTGAGTAAGTGTGAAATCGTGAGTGACTCGAGCTGAGGAAGCCTTGAGTAAGTGTGAAATCGTGAGTGACTCGGGCTGAGGAAGCCTTGAGTAAGTGTGAAATCGTGAGTGACTCGGGCTGAGGAAGCCTTGAGTAAGTGTGAAATCGTGAGTGACTCGGGCTGTGGAAGCCTTGAGTAAGTGTGAAATCGTGAGTGACTCGGGCTGAGGAAGCCTTGAGTAAGTGTGAAATCGTGAGTGACTCGGGCTGAGGAAGCCTTGAGTAAGTGTGAAATCGTGAGTGACTCGGGCTGAGGAAGCCTTGAGTGTGAAATCGTGAGTGACTCGGGCTGAGGAAGCCTTGAGTAAGTGTGAAATCGTGAGTGACTCGGGCTGAGGAAGCCTTGAGTAAGTGTGAAATCGTGAGTGACTCGAGCTGAGGAAGCCTTGAGTAAGTGTGAAATCGTGAGTGACTCGGGCTGAGGAAGCCTTGAGTGTGAAGTGAGTGACTCGAGCTGAGGAAGCCTCGTGAGTGACTCGAGCTGAGGAAGCCTTGAGTAAGTGTGAAATCGTGAGTGACTCGAGCTGAGGAAGCCTTGAGTAAGTGTGAAATCGTGAGTGACTCGAGCTGAGGAAGCCTTGAGTAAGTGTGAAATCGTGAGTGACTCGAGCTGAGGAAGCCTTAAGTGTGAAGATGAGTGACTCGAGCTGAGGAAGCCTTGAGTAAGTGTGAAATCGTGAGTGACTCGAGCTGAGGAAGCCTTGAGTGTGAAATCGTGAGTGACTCGAGCTGAGGAAGCCTTGAGTAAGTGTGAAATCGTGAGTGACTCGAGCTGAGGAAGCCTTGAGTAAGTGTGAGGTCGTGAGTGACTCGGACTGAGGAAGCCTTGAGTAAGTGTGAGGTCGTGAGTGACTCGAGCTGAGGAAGCCTTGAGTGTGAAGATGAGCCAAGTCTTAGTATTTATCTGCACGAAGATCATTATGTGTGTGTGTTTACATATCAAATACAGTATGACTTCGACTTCCCAGGAACTGAGTCAGAATGCTGAATATAACTGTCTATAAAGTTTGTTTCAGCAGCGTGTAATGCTCTCCCTTAAATATTTATTTTTATATATTTTTTTCAGTCAACACTCGACCCTTTTCTCTCTCCCGCTCTTCAGTGCATTTTCTTATAGGTCAGAAAGGGCAACAAGGGAATGTGTTAGGTGATTGTTGTGGGTCACGTCGTGGGAAAAAACTCCTTTGAATGTGTATTGTAAATTACAGTTCTTGGGAAAGTCATCTCCTATGTAAGAAACTCTAATCGCTCGCAGTTATATACTGTGTAAGATACTCCAGTTGTGTTGGTAGTTATATCCTGTGTAAGGTACTCCAGTTGTGTAGGTAGTTATATCCTGTGTAAGGTACTCAAGTCGTGCTGGTAGTCATTTGCTGAGAAATTCCAGTTCTGTTGGAGTATTCAGGTGCTGGTTAATTATTAGGGTAACCTTACAATATGGCGTATCAAATGAGAAATGAAATAAACCGTCATTCCAAAACTACAGACATGTCTGAAGCCGCTGTTTATTATTAGTGCTGCTGAAGGGTGTGCCTGGCCTAGCTGCTCCATGCATGCTGTGTCAGGACGCTGCTAATGATACCCTAAACACAAACTAATTTAATATAATGTTATTCCAAGTTAGCGGCTCCTTACACGGGAATCCGCAAAGACACGCCTGAATATGAAGCAGTGATCCTAGCGTCTTGCAAGACGCAACGAGAATTGCAACTAAGCTATCATTTGCATTTCTTTGCCACACACCTACACCACTGCGTCGTGGTTTTCCTCTCTGGCATTCATTAATTATGTTCGCTAATATGTTTTTCATAAATATGTATGTGGCATTGCAACGAGCATGGAAGTGCAGGCGTGCCAAGGGTATTGCTTGTCAGCATTGTTACCAGTGCACACTATATATGGAATTAAATTATAAGTCATCATGCCGTGACTGAAAATATTTACAACTAATGCACGAACTTAGCCATACAGATTGCGAAAAGGACTTGGGGGTTATGGTGAGCAGCAACCTTAAACCAAGACAGCAATGCCTAAGGGTACGTAATAAGGCAAATAGATTACTGAGATTTATATCAAGAAGTGTAAGCAACAGAAGTCCAGAGGTCATACTGCAGCTTTATACATCATTAGTAAGGCCTCACCTAGATTATGCAGCTCAGTTCTGGTCTCCATATTACAGAATGGACATAAATTCGTTAGAAAACATTCAGCGTAGGATGACTAAATTAATACATAGCATTAGAAATCTTCCTTATGAAGAAAGATTGAAGACTCTTAAGTTACATTCACTTGTTAGACGAAGAATGAGGGGAGACCTGATCGAAGTGTATAAGTGGAAGATAGGTATTAATAAAGGGGATATTAACAAGGTCTTGAGGATGTCTCTCCAAGATAGAACCCGAAGTAATGGATTTAAATTAGATAAGTTTAGATTTAGAAACGACATAGGAAAGTATTGGTTTGGAAATAGGGTAGTAGATGAGTGGAACAGTCTACCTAGTTGGGTTATTGAGGCGGGGACTTTGGGTAGTTTCAAATTTAAGTTGGATTAGTACATGAGTGGGAGGGGTTGGATTTGAGTGGGACTTTCACATCAGAGCTTATTTCTTGGGTGGCATTGAAATTTGGGTTGGGCAAATGTTTTGTTAGTGGGATGAATCGTAAAGGACCTGCCTAGTATGGGCCAACAGGCCTCCTGCAGTGTGCCTCCTTTCTTATGTTCTTAACTGATGATGAAACTACATGTTTTGGTCAGTTCTGTACGAGTGAAATTTCGTGTAGTTTTATCTCCAATTTATGAGTTAGTTTTGAGGGGATACTTGGAGTCATGTTTACATTACATCCGAAGTTGGTGGATATCGTTGTGCAAGTGTTACCTTGCTTGAGCTGTGTGACCACTTCTTGTCTGCTGGGTTTTGACGATGTAGAACAAGACAGGAGTCCGCCAATAAGGCAGGTTTCTGTCAAGAAGGCTGGAATCTGTCACCGGCACTTCCATTTACAACGACAGAGAGAGACGCCTTCCGTCACCCCTCCATGTGAACAAACATTGTAACTAGGTCTACCCCTTCTCCTCCTCTGCTGTTTATCTTGGAGATCTTCCACACCTTCCCTCTACCTCCTGAGAGGTCACTCACGTAATAGTAACGCCAGTTCTGCTGGAGACGAACCTTTTAAGGTGAAAACTTGGTATATAATACCGACAAGTTATGGTTAAAGACACATCATAAGTCACTTAGGACATTCTGTTCTGGAAACATTTGACCTTGGTACCGTGTTCACTTCATCCTAAGTATTTAACCACAGCCTAGTCTTTTAAGCACTCATAACTACTGACGCCATTGTGGAATACAAGACAGTATCTTCATAGCACCAGTGATGTTTCCCGCCTCAGACTGACAGATATCGTGATGGAATATAGAATATAACAGAAGCAAAGCTAGCTTAAATTTCCATGTTGTAATTATTTTATAAAGTAGGATAGCCGCACACTGCAGGTGCATTTAGTTTTGTTAACTAGATAGGGTTTCACCCTCTAACTTAACCCTCATTATTAACACCATTTAGAGTTTATCTTATTTTTATCTAGTCATGTGTTGAACACCTGCCCACGACCTCCAGTGGGCTGTTTGCACCTGCCTCAACCTCCCTCTTCCCTCTCTTGTCTCGTCTTCTCAACCTCCCTCGTTCCTTTCTCATCGCCTTCTCCTATTCCTCCTTTCAGTTTCCTTCGTATCTCTTCCTCCTCTAACTCCTCTGCCTCTTCTCAATCTGCCTCAGCATCACCTTCGTCTTCATCTCAAGCTCGTCACTATCATCACTATATAAACCTTCTTCGTTCTTTTCTACGACCTTTCTCCAAGTCCTTTCCGGAAGACTTCAGGAACCACAATCAAGAATCCTTTATAAATATTTACACAGCGCATGTCAGGCTCAAATTAGGATACGTATTATGAGTGTGGAGCCTTGCTTGATCAAGCATATTCTGAAACTTAAACAGGTTCAGACATTTGCTTAGGCGTGTATGAAGAGTGTGCAGGTGTTATGAGTCCTCACCATGGACTTTGTGCGCTATTGGTTCCGAGATCAGTCTCCCCAGAAACCCTTTCAGTTTTAGACCCAAGATTACTGAAAAGGAATATTACAGGACTGAGAATTATTAAGAAAAACAACACAGAAAAATAAGGATAAGTACAAGTTGAATATCATCTCACATTCGCGAGAGAAAAGATCAGCAACTCGGCCAGAGTGCTGAATTTTCAGGAGGCTTGAATTCCACGTTCATATTATAGGAGGGTTGTATCTCCCTGTGTGGTTCCTGTCGGCCAGTCTGCTATCCCGTCGAGGAACATCGAGAAAAAAAATTATCCAAGGATTGGAATTCTCAAGCTTAACAGCGATTAAAGCCAAAGTCAGTAGCATGTTGATCATCGACATCGAGAACGAAACTCAATCCCAGACTGGTAATACTAGTCCCGGAATTGACGCGGCCACTGCAAAAAGGTAAAAATACGCCCTGCATTCCAGGTTTGTTCCACCTCAGTAAGGATGATGGTGGTTGGCGGCCATCACACACCCGGACTCAGGGGATAGTTGAACTAAGTCAGCTGAGAAACAAAGAAGTAACGTTCGCTCTCTTTATCTTACATCAAACTTTACAAACTATTCCTGTAACAACTAATTTTGATGAATAAGACGCATGGTCATCACTTAGGTAACTTTACTGTAAGAACATTTCGCCTGAGAAGCAGGCTTCATCAGTCGATTACAGGCGGATAAAATACTAGAGACAGTAGTAGTAATTGTAAGGTGATCAGTCTGTCATCCTGGGTAAGAGGTGCTCACTCTCTGTATATCAGTAGTAATGCAGTAATCGCGAACAAGCGATACAAGATGCAAAGCAACCACAGAGGGAGTTAATTAATATCTCTAGCGCCTTTCGTGTTATAATGAACATCATCAGGAGCTTGCAATGTTGCAGAAATGAGCAGGAAGTCCGAGCAGATTCATTCAGGGGAACGTTTTCTAGCTCGAGGTATAAAACATTCCCCTGAATGAATCTGCTCGGACTTCCTACTCATTTCTGCAACATTGCGAGCTCCTGATGATATGTTAATTTCAACACATAAGACCAAGAGTTGTCATTCAACTTCCCCCCCCCCCCCCGTGGTTGTTTTGCATCATTAGTAATACAACATTTAACTTGGCTCACTGTTCCTCAAAGTTTATCGTATACACAGTTCCTCTAAACACGTAAACTATGCATTACTCTTCTTAACAGTTACACACTGTTGCTCCGAGTTCTAGTTTCTTCGCTGTTTCACTGTTTCCACACGCTGTAGCACTAGAGCGAGTGGAAAGCTCCTTCAGGGTGTGTAGGAATGTGTTAAGGTTAACATGGGGAGGCGGGGTTCCCGCTGGCAGGCAGGAGCGGGGTGGTGCTGGGGTTACCCACTAGTTTGTGTTAGCAGCTGTGTTATGATGCGGTCCATCCTTACACCACCCAGCTTACGAATATCAACGAATATCAAGACACTGTATTTATCCCGCACTGCAACCCATCCTCTGACTGAACAGTGGGACATCAGCTCTTTAAGGCACTGTATTCTGTATTCCACGCTGTGGTCCTTGAACTTAACTAGTGTGAGCAGGGATCTGAGGAGCAGTGCGCTGGAGCGCTACCAGATCTAACTCGTTCGTTTAGAAATAAACGGAATACTGCTTATTATTTCGTTATTGTAAGTTAACTATACGCAAAATCTAGGTTGGTTTAGATGAACCTACCACAGACTAACCTAACCTAACCCAACTCTGCATCCTTCCCTGCCCTGCTGCGCTGTATAACCCTTGTGGTTTAGCGCATCTTTATTATTATTATTATTATTATAATCAAAAAAGAAGCGCTAAGCCACAAGGACTATACAGGCATCTTTATTATTATAATAATGTAGAGTCTAAGATTGAGGACAAATGAATGAGGCGCAATGAGCTCGAGAACGTCAGTCCTGTTCTTGAGGACAAGGTGTATAACGACGCATTGCGATGCGCATTGCAGTCTGTTGTGGGGAGGAGTGTGGTGATGGAGGTAGGGGGGAAAGTAGGGGTGGAAGAGGTGGCTGTGGGGTGGAGAGGGGTAGCAGGGTGTGGTGGAAGGGGTGGGGGTCGGTAGAGAGGAATAAGAGGGATGTGGCCTGAAGTCACCTAGCAGTAGCCAAACCCCTGCATATATCTGATACAGGTGTTTGTATCCTAAGCTAATTGTAGGGGAAACTGGTGGTGGTGGTAGTGGTGGTGGTAATGGTGGTGTTGGTGGTGAAGAGGATACTTGTGGTGGTGGTGATGTTTGAGACTGTGAGGTGGAAGGGCAAGAATTGTGCTGGAGTCTGTGGAGTAATGGTGCTAGAGGTTCATGAGGTGTTTATAGTGGTGGTTGAGAGTATGTAGTGGTGATGGTGGTGGTAGTAGTGGTAGTTGGTATGATTGTTGTGGTTGTGAGACATGATGCGGGTACCCTCCTCCAGTAACACCACACTAACGAGAGCCACTCAGTGCCAGCGTGCATGTCTCTGCTTGCTAGCTATCATCCATGCCCACAGCTGCGGTGGGCAGGGCGGTGGGCGGTGCAGGGAAGGGGTGTGCATGGCTGCGTCTGGCCGCTCATTGTTCTGGCCGCAGACGTCGACCTTTGCCGCCCGAGGCAGCGAGTGGCAGTTGCCTCACAACGCTGCCACCAACTTATTCTCTTCACCTGTCTCTTCGTCTATCACAGTATTTGCGCACTTGAAACGGTGTTATCCTGGGTGCAGATGGCGCTGCCCTGCGCCTCTCACAACCCCTTGGAACTTCCCTCTCAGTAAATTTTATTAATGAATCACTCTGATTTTTGTCGTCTTGGTGTTTACACTTCCCGGCCCAAGGCGCGGATGTAGCCGACACTCCCACCTCTGCTGCCTAGGTGAGCACGCACCCACGCACGCACACGTACACACACACACACACACACACACACACACACACACACACACACACACACACACACACACACACACACACACACACACACACACACACACACACAGGAAGAAACATGCATTCACATAAAGAAACATGCACACAGAAACACACACAAGAACATGGCTGGTCTCCTGAAGCTACAAATAAGTAATTACACACCAATCAGCCAGCGTACCCAGTCTTCCCAGGCGAGCTGACATGACAGTGGAGAGAGGTGTAAAATGCTGCTGGGAGTCAGAAACAACAACCACCCAGGGACGGTCCTCACCCAGAGAGGAGCAAGTGGTGCAATATGTTGCGAGAGAGAATTCTGATAACTGTAATTCTCACCAGTCAGTGCGGGTCGACCACCAATAGTTTAAGTACGAAGGGACAATAGGGAGAGGAATTTACCACCACTGCTGCCACTCGTTCGTAGTTCTGACACTGGCGAAGAGAGACATTGTATCATTGTAACAATCTTAATTAAAGGTGCTCCGCCTTACGTTGATCACATCAAACAAAACAAACAACTTCTTTCTGCGGTATACTAAATGTAGTTTACGTGCGATAAAATAGCCAAGCATTAAAAAAAACTGCTAGCATTCGGGCAGACTATTCGAAATGCGTACTAGAAACACCAACAGTCTAATTGACCAGGATGTTAGCCAGGTGGGCTGTTCTGAGCCTGGGTCGCAGGGGGCGGTGACCCCCGCGACCAGCAAGTAAACAACACCTCAGATACATCAACCATAAAACTTCAGCAGCATATGTAATACCTATTTTTTATTCATATAATTGTAGTTGTCATATTGCAGCTCCTGGACCCGCTTCTCTATTGACCACCAATGAGCTCTTAGTCTCCTGGCTGCATGAGTCCTATCATACCTATTCTTAAAACTATGTATGGATCCTACCACGAGCGAATGTGGAATTATATTCCATACAGACGTTATGAACAAGGTGAAGAACTGGACAAATATCTTCACCAGGTGCCAGGTCGACCAGACTGTGATGGATATGTGAGGCAGCGGGCCACCAGCAGCAACAGCCTGGTTGACCAGGCAAACACCTGACGAGCCTGGTTCATGGCCGGGCTCCGAGAGTAGAAAAGCTCTCGGACCTCATCAAAGGAGGTCCATGACGTCCATCATCGAGTGACCCCCAGCGTGCACGTGACCTGAAACCCAATCATGCACGTGTACCTGAAACCCAATCATACATGCGTACCTGTAACCCAGTCATGCACGTGACCTGAAACCAGTCTTGCTCGTGCAGGAACATAAAGTTCTCGGAAAGATCTACGAGTTACGATGAAGCTGGTAACTTGGTGTTGTTAATGTCTTTCACAAGTATGTATATAATAATAATAATAATAATAATAATAATAATAATAATATCTTTATTTACTACAAGTACATGTACAAGGTATACAGGCCTAGTTGACATCAGTGACATACTACTATATAGAAAGCCGCTTGTTGTGCTGAACATTTCGGGCAAATTAGGTCAGTTTTGTCCCAGGATGCGACCCATACCAGGCGACTAACTTCCAGGTACCCATTTTACTGATGGGTGAACATAGACAACCAGTGTAAAGAAACACGTCCAATGTGGCCCTTCGCCGGGAATCGAACCTGGACCCTCACTTTGTGAAGCGAGAGCTTTTGCCACCAGGCCACGGAGCACCGTATGACAGTGAAGACTCTGAATAAGGCAGAGAGGGAAGGAGGGAGAGAAAGAGAGAGAGAGAGAGAGAGAGCATTTTCAATGCTCGGCTCCACCATTCCTCACTCCTTCCCGCCTCATCTCCATTCCTCTCCTGTCCCCTCCCACCGTATTCTCCCTCTGGCTCTCCCCTACCACCGTAATCGTCCCCTCGTCCTTTGACTCTCCCCTCACCCCATTCTTCATGTCTTGTTTATTTTTTTTATCTCTCCTTTTTTTAAATCTGGCTCAACAGTGCTGTTTCCATCTCTTCTTTTTCTTATCCTCTCCGTATTCTACCTTCTTGTTCCGTCTTTCACTTCATTCTCACTTCCACTTAGCGTGTCTTCTCGTTTCGTCTTTCCCTTGTCCCATCTTGGCTTTATTTTGTCCTCATTCCGTTCTCCTGTGGTTCGTGTACTGTCTTCCCTCTTCTCCTTCGTCTGGTCCTACGCTCTTAATGTTTTCACTTATTTTGTTCCACTCCTTCGTTCTCTCCATCCCCCCTTCCGTTCTCCATTCATTATCTCTTCCCTTACCTCCTCCTCCTCCTCCTTCTCTCGTTCTTTCTCTATACAGTCAGTCCTTCATTCCTCGCTTCTCATTTATTCCCTTTTATTCTGGGTTTCTTCCCTAATTCCATCATTCCCTCCTGTTCTCCCCTCTTTCCTTAGTTCCATCCCTCGTCCCTAACCTCAATCTTTTTCCTTTCATTCTGTCATTCTTGGCTTCTCACTAGTTCACCGAGGCAGTCACCCTCCATCCTTCACCCTCCTACCATCGTCTCTACTGCCTCAACATTTGCTATTCTTTTTGGGTGAGAAATGACTGTCGACTGTTGTGATGGTGGCTGGTGTGTTGTGTTGAGGTGTGTTATGGTGTTGTGATGTGTGTTGTAGTTTTGTGGTGTTGTAGTGTTATGTTGCATTGTTGTGGTGTGTTAGTGTTATAATGTGGGCTGGTGTATTGTCATGTGTTTTGGTATAGTGTGTTTTATTGTGGTACAGTGTTTGGTGTGGAGGTGTAACCCGCATTCATTCACCGACTTCCATTTTTATGGGTCGGAACACAGCACCTGACCCCGTATTACCTGGAGGTTACCTGGAGGTTATTCCGGGGATCAACGCCCCCGCGGCCCGGTCCATGACCAGGCCTCCCGATGGATCAGGGCCTGATCAACCAGGCTGTTACTGCTGGCCGCACGCAGTCCGACGTACGAGCCACAGCCCGGCTGATCCGGCACTGACTTTAGGTATCTGTCCAGCTCTCTCTTGAAGGCAGCCAGGGGTTTATTGGCAATTCCCCTAATGCTTGATGGGAGGCTGTTGAACAGTTTTGGGCCCCGGACACTTATGGTGTTTTCTCTTAGTGTACCAATGGCGCCCCTACTTTTTATTGGCGGCATTTTGCATCGCCTGCCCAGTCTTTTACTTTCGTAGGGAGTGATTTCTGTGTGCAGATTTGGGACCATTCCTTCCAATATTTTCCAAATGTATATTATGATATATCTCTCCCTCCTGCGTTCCAACGAGTACAAGTCAAGTGCTTCCAAGCGTTCCCAGTAGTTAAGGTGCTTGACAGAACTTATACGTGCAGTAAAGGATCTCTGTACACTCTCTAGATCTGCGATTTCACCTGCTTTGAATGAACACAGGTGTATGGAAGCCTGCACACCTTGTCGTAATGAGATGAATAGTGGAGCAAACAGAAGACAGCAGAGGTTATATGACCTGTATTTCCTTCATCAACGAAGCAAGCTGGTATCTACAATATGTACACTACACTATGTACAATAATGTACGGGCCAGTGTACAACACGGTGATCAAAAGAGGCAAAAAATGCAGGCACCAGACACAGCATCGTGAACGACCAGCAGCCCAGACAAGTCGGCCGACACTCGTGTCACAAGTGACCCACATTACTTCACAACTCTGGCAGGCTTGTCTGTGATTGGCCGATGAACCGAGGTGCTGGTATAACGATGGGGCCCCTATTGATCATTAAATCTCTAGCACCTGGTTCGCTGGTTGGGAGGCAGCATATATGGGAGTGTGACATATACCGAATACTTGTAGCATGCCACACCCTGCCTTATGGGTTGACTTGCGTGAAATCCACTAGACTAATTTCTCAGGCTCTGTCATACCAATTCTTGCAGCCTGGCTGATCAGGCAAGTAAGTTTATTAAGTTATACACAAATACAGTTACATAGATCATCATACATAGCAGCATATGTGTAAAGTGCCTAGGATAACCCAAAAAAGTCAGAGTGACTTGTTTCCATTGGGGTCCTTTTACCTTATTATAATATAAAGGCCAGAGAGAGAAGCTTGATCATAGACCGAGCCGCAGGGGCGTTGACCCCCGGAACTCCCTCAAGGTGCACTCCAGGCATCTATGAAAAGAGAAAGCCTCCACTACCTCCATTGTGCAACTCATTCCCCTTTTGAACTTACGACGTCCCTTATCTCGTGTGTCTTTACCTTCCATCTGTGGTCCTTGTGGTCCTATTTGTGGTCCTTTCAAATGACTTTTTCTGCTTGTTGATGCCTCTTAGAATTTCATACATCGTGATTATGTCCTTACTCCCATTTCCTTTCCTCCAGAGTTGTCAGCTTCAGTTCTCTAAATTTATACGGATATCACGTTCTTCACAGATCTTCTTGCAGACCTTTTGATCTTCTCTAACTTGAACTGTTGATTGCAGTTTATGTCCAGTCATGTGTTAGCTATGGTCAGACTTACACAGGCTGCTCTACCAAAGTGTAGTATGCTAGAAAATATTCTTAAAGGGATCAAGACATCTCACCAACCCCCTGCCCTTCATTCGTAAGGGGAATTGTCAACAGACTCTTGGCTGTCTTCAGAAGGTGTGACAAGTAAAAAAGTTACAATTTATTCGGCGTGTGTCACACTCCCATATAGGCTGCCTCCCAATCAGTGAACCGGGTGCTAAGGATTTAACGATCAATAGGGTACCTATCGTTAAATTAGTACCTTGGTTCATTGACCAATCACAGGCAAGTCTGCCAAAGCTGAAGCAACGTGGTTCACTTGCGGTAAGCATTTGGCAGACTTGCCTACCTGCTGGTTGAGTACGGTGCACTCTGGCTTCTGCTTTGCCATCTGTCACCGTCGTGTACACTTTTTATTATTCCATCTTTGCATAGTGTACATATTTGTATATAGTGGGTGAAGGCAGAATATACATTATAGTCTACTGCTGAGTTTGTTTGCTCCATTTTCTATTACGACCAGGTCACAGACCATTCTTTACCTGTGTTCGTAATAGAAGGGAACGGGACAAGTTCCTCACGTCACTTTCTGATCAGCAAGGCTGTGTTGCATGCGTTGGATTGCCTGCGAGTAGCACCAGTTGTTAAAGCATTTAACATACCCACAGTCTTCCAATATGAAAATAGTTTTTGATAGTTATTGAATGTTGTTGAGGTGTTAGAATGTGTTTAGGGACAAGATTACTCCCCACCTGAATAATACTTTTGGAGGTCAAAGCTTCCGCTGCCCTGTCCCAGACCAGGCCTTTCTGTGAATTAGGGCTTAATGAGCCAGGCTGTTACTGCTGGCCGCAGGCAATACAACGTACGAACCACAGCCCAACTGGCGAAGCATTAATTTGAGGAACTTGTCCAATCGGTGCCTTATCAGCCGGGCTGTGGTTCGTATGTTGGACTACGCGCGGCCAGCAGTAACAGCGTGGTTGATCAGGCTCTAATCCACCGGGATTCCTGGTCGTGGACTGGGCCGCGGGTGCATTGACTCCAGGTAGGTAGGTTCCTCTTAAAGACAACCAGCGGTTTGTTGCGTATTCCCCTTATGCATCGAGGGAGGGCATTGAAGAGTCGGGGACCTCTGACACTCATCATATTCCCTAATAGTGTACTCGTTGCTCTCCTCCTTTTCATTCATAACAATTTGTACCATCTGCCAAGTTTCTTGCTTGCACAAGGAGTGATTCCAGTGTGCAGGTTTGGGACTAATCCCTCTAAGGTTTTCCAGATGTAAATTACGAAAATTTTTTCTCGCCTGCGTTCCAAGGGGTACAGTTGAAGGTATTTCAGGCGTTCCATTTAGTTTAGATTTTTGATTGAGTGTATAAAGGTAGTGAAAGTTCTTTCTAGGTACGTATTCAGGTATTAGCTCAATAATCTCGTCAATAGTATCTGGAGGTTATTCGCAACTCCTTGGATCAGATCAACTAGGGTTAGCTGTTAGTATAGTATCGTATTCTAACCTAGACAGTACAAGTGACCTGGAGAGAATCAGCACTGGTTTAGCATCTCTTGTCTTGAAAGTTCTAGTTATCCAGTCTATAGGTGTCCTTACTGTAACAATAACAACATTGTTATGATCATTGGATGGGAGATCTTCTAACCTCACATGTGTTAGGAAATGTTTAGAGGGAAGTTACCTCCCCCTTCTACTAACCTAACTAGTGTTAGAAAATATTTAGAAAGAAATTACTCCTTCCCTCCCTCACTAACCTCACTAGTATTGGTCATGCACATAAAGAAGTGTACTAGTAAGCAGAGCACACCAGGTGTGACATCAGCAGTATCCCAGCCACCTCCCCCTCACCCATTGTTCTGCTCTCCCTCCTCCAGGTATTATACAGTGGTGTTCTTTGTAACACTGACGACTCTTGAATAGTGAAACTTTAAAACTGGCAGCAACAGTCTGGTTGACCGTGGAGTGAACAATATAGCCTGGGCCTCAGGCTGGGCAGGCAGAAGAATGCTATGACACAGGTTATACTGGGTGTTGTTTCTGGGTGTTGCTATTGGGTGTTGTTACTGGGTGTTGTACTGCGTGTTATACTGGGTGGTGTTCATGGGTGCTGTACTGGGTGTTGTTACTGGGTGTTGTACTGGGTATTACTGTGTGTTGTTACTGGGTGTTGTTCCTGGGTGCTGTTCCTGGGTGCTGTACTGGGTGTTGTTACTAGGTGTTGTTCCTGGGTGCTGTACTGGGTGTTGTTACTAGGTGTTGTTCCTGGGTGCTGTACTGGGTGTTGTACCGTGTATTACTGGGTGTTGTTACTGGGTGTTGTTACTGGGTGTTGTACTGGGAGTTGTTCCTGGGTGCTGTGCTGGGTGTTTTACTGGCTGTTGTACTGACTATTGTACTGGGTATTATACTGGGTGTTGTACTGGGTGTTGTACTGGGTGTTGTTCCTGGGTGTTGTTACTGGATGTTGTTCCTGGGTGTTGTACTGGGTGTTGTTCCTGGGTGATGTTACTGGGTGTTGTTCCTGGGTGCTGTACTGGGTGTTGTACTGGGTGTTGTTCCTGGGTGTTGTTACTGGATGTTGTTCCTGGGTGTTGTACTGGGTGTTGTTCCTGGGTGATGTTACTGGGTGTTGTTCCTGGGTGCTGTACTGGGTGTTGTACTGGGTGCTGTTCCTGGGTGTTGTTACTGGATGTTGTTCCTGGGTGTTGTACTGGGTGTTGTTCCTGGGTGATGTTACTGGGTGTTGTTCCTGGGTGCTGTACTGGGTGTTGTACTGGGTGTTGTTCCTGGGTGCTGTACTGGGTGTTGTACTGGGTGTTGTTCCTGGGTGCTGTACTGGGTGTTGTACTGGGTGTTGTTCCTGGGTGTTGTACTGGTTGTTGTACTGGTTGTTGTACTGGGTGTTACTGCTGGGTGTTGTTCCTGGGTGTTGTTACTGGGTGTTGTTCCTGGGTGCTGTACTGGGTGTTGCAGGGTGCTGTACTGGGTGTTGTACTGGGTATTCCTGGGTGCTGTACTGGGTATTGTTACTGGGTGTTGTACTGGGTGCTGTACTGGGTGTTCCTGGGTGCTGTACTGGGTGTTGTTACTGGGTGTTGTACTGGGTGTTGTACTGGCTATTGTAAAGGGTGTTTTACTGGGAGTTGTACTGGGTGTTGCACTGGATGTTGTACTGGGTGTTGTACTGGATGTTGTGCTGGGTGTTACTGCTGGGTGTTGTAGCTGGGTGTTGTACTGGGTGTTGTTGCTTAATGTTGTACTGGGTATTGTACTGGGTGTTGTACTGGGTATTGTACTGGGTGCTGTACTGGGTATTGTACTGGGTGCTGTACTGGGTGTTGTACTGGGTGCTGTAATGGGTGTTGTACTGGGTGCTGTACTGGGTGTTGTACTGGGTGTTGTTGCTAAATGTTGTACTGGGTGTTGTACTGGGTTCTGTACTGGGTGCTGTACTGGATACTGTACTGGGTGCTGTACTGGGTGTTGTACTGGGTGCTGTACTGGGTGCTGTACTTGGTATTGTACTGGGTGCTGTACTGGGTGCTGTACTGGATACTGTACTGGGTGCTGTACTGGGTATTGTACTGGGTGCTGTACTGGGTGCTGTACTGGATATTGTACTGGGTGCTGTACTGGGTGTTGTACTGGGTGCTGTACTTGGTATTGTACTGGGTGCTGTACTGGGTGCTGTACTGGATATTGTACTGGGTGCTGTACTGGGTGTTGTACTGGGTTCTGTACTTGGTGCTGTACTGCATATTGTACTGGGTGTTGTACTGGGTGCTGTACTGCATATTGTACTGGGTGCTGTACTGGGTATTGTACTGGGTGTTGTACTGGGTGTTGTACTGGGTGCTGTACCGGGTGCTGTACTGAGTGTTGTACTGGGTGCTGTACTGGGTATTGTACTGGGTGCTGTACTGGGTGCTGTACTGGGTGTTGTACTGGGTGTTGTACTGGGTGCTGTACTGGGTGCTGTACTGGGTATTGTACTGGGTGCTGTACTGGGTGTTGTACTGGGTGTTGTACTGGGTGCTGTACTGGGTATTGTACATGGTGCTGTACTGGGTGCTGTACTGGGTGCTGTACTGGGTGCTGTACTAGGTGTTGTACTGGGTATTGTACTGGGTGCTGAACTGGGTGCTGTACTGGGTACTGTAGTGGGTATTGTACTGGGTGCTGTACTGGGTGCTGTACTGGGAGCTGTACTGGGTGCTGTACTGGGTGTTGTACTGGGTGTTGTACTGGGTGCTGTACTGGGTATTGTACTGGGTGCTGTACTGGGTGCTGTACTGGGTGTTGTACTGGGTGCTGTACTGGGTGTTGTACTGGGTGTTGTACTGGTTATTGTACTGGGTGCTGTACTGGGTGCTGTACTGGGTGTTGTACTGGGTGTTGTACTGGGTGTTGTACTGGGTGCTGTACTGGGTGCTGTACTGGGTGCTGTACTGGGTGCTGTACTGGGTGTTGTACTGGGTGCTGTACTGGGTGCTATACTGGGTGTTGTACTGGGTGCTGTACTGGGTGCTATACTGGTTGTACTGGGTGCTGTACTGGGTGCTATACTGGGTGTTGTACTGGGTGCTGTACTGGGTGCTATACTGGGTGTTGTACTGGGTGTTGTACTGGGTGTTGTGCTGGGTGTTGTGCTGGGTGTTGTACTGGGTGTTGTACTGGGTGTTGTACTGGGTGTTGTACTGGGTGTTGTGCTGGGTGTTGTACTGGGTGTTGTACTGGGTGTTGTGCTGGGTGTTGTGCTGGGTGTTGTGCTGGGTGTTGTACTGGGTGTTGTACTGGGTGTTGTACTGGGTGTTGTACTGGGTGCTGTACTGGGTGCTATACTGGGTGTTGTACTGGGTGCTGTACTGGGTGCTGTACTGGGTGCTATACTGGGTGTTGTACTGGGTGTTGTGCTGGGTGTTGTACTGGGTGCTGTACTGGGTGCTATACTGGGTGTTGTGCTGGGTGTTGTGCTGGGTGTTGTGCTGGGTGTTGTGCTGGGTGTTGTACTGGGTGTTGTACTGGGTGTTGTACTGGGTGTTGTACTGGGTGTTGTACTGGGTGTTGTGATGGGTGTTGTTCTGGGTGGTGTACTGGGTGTTGTGCTGGGTGTTGTTCTGGGGGTTGTACCAGGTGTACCAGGTGTTGTACTGAGGGTTGTACCAGGTGTTGTACTGGGTGTTGTGCTGGGTGTTGTACTGGGTGTTGTACTGGGTGTTGTACTGGGTGTTGTACTGGGTGTTGTGCTGGGTGTTGTACTGGGTGTTGTACTGGGTGTTGTACTGGGTGTTGTGCTGGGTGTTGTACTGGGTGTTGTGCTGGGTGTTGTGCTGGGTGTTGTACTGGGTGTTGTACTGGGTGTTGTACTGGGTGCTGTACTGGGTGTTGTGCTGGGTGTTGTACTGGGTGTTGTACTGGGTGTTGTGCTGGGTGTTGTACTGGGTGTTGTACTGGGTGTTGTACTGGGTGCTGTACTGGGTGTTGTACTGGGTGTTGTACTGGGTGCTGTACTGGGTGTTGTGCTGGGTGTTGTACTGGGTGTTGTACTGGGTGCTGTACTGGGTGTTGTACTGGGTGTTGTGCTGGGTGTTGTACTGGGTGTTGTACTGGGTGCTGTACTGGGTGTTGTACTGGGTGTTGTACTGGGTGTTGTACTGGGTGCTGTACTGGGTGTTGTACTGGGTGTTGTGCTGGGTGCTGTACTGGGTGTTGTGCTGGGTGTTGTACTGGGTGTTGTACTGGGTGTTGTGCTGGGTGTTGTACTGGGTGTTGTACTGGGTGTTGTACTGGGTGTTGTGCTGGGTGTTGTACTGGGTGTTGTACTGGGTGCTGTACTGGGTGCTGTACTGGGTGCTGTACTGGGTGTTGTACTGGGTGTTGTACTGGGTGTTGTACTGGGTGTTGTACTGGGTGTTGTGCTGGGTGTTGTACTGGGTGTTGTGCTGGGTGTTGTGCTGGGTGGTGTGCTGGGTGTTGTACTGGGTGTTGTACTGGGTGCTGTACTGGGTGTTGTACTGGGTGTTGTGCTGGGTGTTGTACTGGGTGCTGTACTGGGTGTTGTACTGGGTGTTGTACTGGGTGCTGTACTGGGTGTTGTACTGGGTGTTGTACTGGGTGCTGTACTGGGTGTTGTACTGGGTGTTGTGCTGGGTGTTGTACTGGGTGTTGTACTGGGTGTTGTACTGGGTGTTGTACTGGGTGTTGTACTGGGTGTTGTACTGGGTGTTGTACTGGGTGTTGTACTGGGTGTTGTACTGGGTGCTGTACTGGGTGTTGTACTGGGTGTTGTACTGGGTGTTGTACTGGGTGTTGTACTGGGTGTTGTACTGGGTGCTGTACTGGGTGTTGTACTGGGTGCTGTACTGGGTGTTGTACTGGGTGTTGTACTGGGTGCTGTACTGGGTGCTGTACTGGGTGTTGTACTGGGTGTTGTACTGGGTGTTGTACTGGGTGTTGTACTGGGTGTTGTACTGGGTGTTGTACTGGGTGTTGTACTGGGTGCTGTACTGGGTGCTGTACTGGGTGCTGTACTGGGTGTTGTACTGGGTGTTGTACTGGGTGTTGGGGTTAATTAGCGACGTTGGTGTCTGGTTAATTACTCTCATTAACGGAGAATTAATTATTCTTTGAAGCGAATTTTTTTAATGTTCCGACCATTATTATCCCTGACCTCACCTCTCACCCCTCACACCTCACCTCTCACACCTCACCCCTCACCTCTCACACCTCACCCCTCACACCTCACCTCCCACCCCTCACACCTCACCTCTCACACCTCACCCCTCACACCTCACCTCCCACCCCTCACACCTCACCTCTCACACCTCACCCCTCACACCTCACCTCCCACCCCTCACACATCACCTCTCACCCCTCACACCTCACACCTCACCTCCCACCCCTCACACTTCACCTCTCACCCCTCACACCTCACACCTCACCTCCCACCCCTCACACCTCACTTCTCACCCCTCACACCTCACCTCTCACCCCTCACACCTCACACCTCACCTCCCACCCCTCACACCTCACCTCTCACCCCTCACACCTCACCTCTCACCCCTCACCCCACACACCTCACCTCGCACCCCTCACACCTCACTTCTCACCCCTCACACCTCACCTCTCACCCCTCACTCCCTCACACCTCACCTCCCACCCCTCTCACCTCACCTCTCACTCCCTCTCACCTCACCTCTCACCTCACTTGTCACTCCCTCTCACCTCACCTCTCACTCCCTCTCACCTCACTTGTCACTCCCTCTCACCTCACCTCTCACTCCCTCTCACCTCACCTCTCACCACTCTTCACACCTCACCTCTCACCCCTCACACCTCACTTCTCACCACTCTTCACACCTCACCTCTCACCCCTCACCTCTCACACCTCATCTCTCCTCACTTCTCACCCTCACCTCTCACCACTCTCCTCTCACCACTCTATTTTCACTGCTCACCTCTCACACCTCACCTCTCACACCTCATCTCTCACTCCTCACCTCTCACACTTCACCTCTCACACCTCACCTCTCACACCTCACCTCTCACACCTCGCCTCTCACACTCACCTCTCACCCTTCACTTCTCACACCTCACCCCTCTCCTCTCACCCCTCTCTTCTCACCACTCACCCCTCACCCCTCACACCTCACCTCTCACAACTCGCCTCTCACTCACTCTCACCCCTCATCTCTCACCCCTCACCTCTCACTCCTCACCTCTCACTCCTCACCTCTCACACCTCACCCCTCACACCTCATCTCTCACCCCTCACCTCTCACACCTCACCTGTCGCTCCTCAACTCTCACACCTAACCTCTCACCCTTAACCTCTCACCCCTCACCTCTCACACCTCAGCTCTCACTCTTCACCTCTCACCTCTCACACCTCACCTCTCACACCTCGCCTCTCACTCCTCGCCTCTCACCCCTCGCCTCTCACCCCTCACCTCTCACTCCTCACCTCTCACACCTCACCTCTCACTCCTCACCTCTCACACCTCACCTCTCACTCCTCACCTCTCACATCTCACTCCTGCCTTTAACTTTCACCTCACCCCTCAATCCTTTTCTCACCCCCCTTCTCTCACTTGCTCCCTCAACTCTCACTTCCTCCATCCTTCACTCCTTCAATTCCATAACATCCTGAAATTTCGACTGGGGGGGGGGGAGAATACAGAATCAGCACCGATCACTTTCGTGTCATCTTGGGACCATCTTCAGCAGAGGAACAACGGCAAGACACTACCCGTACAACAGCACGGTTACGTGCCTAAACACTCCTGGTGATTACACTCTCCTTGGTGGGATTAGTCGGCGTGCTAATTGCTCTTAGTAATTACCTTTAGTGTCTTGTTTAAACACGGTGAAATAAAAGGAAAACTTTTGTGTGTGTTAACACCCTCAGTTACGTTTTAGTTAAAATCTGGACGACCTTTTTTTTGTATTTTGTTTTGTAGTTCTTATCCTGGGTGGTTAACCCCGGAGGGTTAGCCACCCAGGGTAACCCAAGCAAGTCAGTGTGTCACTGAGGGACTGTCTGTCTTATTTCCACTAGGGTCCTCAAGCTTGTCCCCCAGGATGCCACCAACACCAGTCGACTAACACCCAGGTACCTGCTAGGGAACGGGGACAGCAGGTGTAAGGAAACACGCCCAGTGTTTCTACCCTTGCCGGGGATCGAACCACGGACGCTGAGCGTGTGAGGCGAGAGCGTTGCCAACCAGGCCACGGGCCTAGTGTTTATGCATCCTGCTGTGCTGTAATTTGGCTGGTGAAAGTGGTGGTCTTGTATTGTGTAAACAGAAGCACTCATGTTAGCCCTAGCTCAAGGGTGAGGTACTGCGCCACATGAAGCGCTAAACCCGTATAAGGCATTCAGCAGCAGGAGTGGTGGAGGCTCAACCCTCCGTCACTTTGTGTGTGTGTGCTCACCTATTTGTGGTTGCAGGGGTCGAGACTCAGCTCCTGGCCCCGCCTCTTCACTGATCGCTACTAGGTCCTCTCTCTCCCTGCTCCATGAGCTTTATCATACCTCATCTTAAAGCTATGTATGGTTCCTGCCTCCATTGCATCACTTGCTGGACTATTCCACTTCCTGACAACTCTATGACTGAAGAAATGCTTCCTAACGTCCCTGTGACTCGTCTGAGTCTTCAGCTTCCAGTTGTGACCCCTTGTTTCTGTGTCCACCTTGTCTATTCCCCGCAGTATATTGTATGTCGTTATCATGTCTCCCCTGACCCTTCTGTCCTCCAGTGTCGTCAGTCCGATTTCCCTTAACCTTTCCTCGTACGACATTCCCCTGAGCTCTGGGACTAGCCTTGTTGCGAACCTTTGTACTTTCTCTAACTTCTTGACGTGCTTGACCAGGTGTGGGTTCCAGACTGGTGCTGCATACTCCAGTATGGGCCTAACATACAGTGTACAGTGTCTTGAACGATTCTTTATTAAGGTATCGGAACGCTATTCTCAGGTTTGCCAGGCGCCCGTATGCTGCAGCAGTTATTTGGTTGATGTGTGCCTCCGGTGACGTACTCGGTGTTATGGTCACCCCAAGGTCTTTCTCCCTGAGTGAGGTCTGTAGTCTTTGTCCACCTAGCCTATACTCTATCTGCGGTCTTCTTTTCTCCTCCCCAATCTTCATGACTTTGCATTTGGCAGGATTGAATTCGAGAAGCCAGTTTCTGGACCACATGTCCAGCCTGTCCAGGTCTCTTTGCAGTCCTGCCTCATCCTCATCCGATTTAATTCTTCTCATCAACTTCACATCATCTGCGAATAGGGACACTTCAGAGTCTATTCCTTCCATCATGTCGTTCGCATATATAAAAAATAGCACTGGTCCTAGAACTGACCCCTGTGGGACCCCGCTCGTCACAGGCGTCCACCACTTCACGTACCATGACTCGTTGCTGCCTCCCTGTCAGGTATTCCCTGATCCATTGCAGTGCCCTCCCTGTTATATGCGCCTGATCCTCCAGCTTCTGCACTAATCTCTTGTGGGGAACTGTGTCAAAGGCCTTGCTGCAGTCTAGGAAAACGCAAATTTGTGTGTGTGTGTGTGTGTGTGTGTGTGTGTGTGTGTGTGTGTGTGTGTGTGTGTGTGTGTGTGTGTGTGTGTGTGTGTGTGTGGGTGTGTGTTTGCAATCCATTTAAGTGTCTTTCTTCCTTACTGGTGGCTAAGACACCCTTATGTATGTTAACATGCCTCGCTCGTGTGTGTTAGCAGGTTTTCCTCATGTATGTTAGCGCGTCTTGCTCATACATGTTAGGTTAGTAGTCCCTTCTCTTGTTAGTGTTATTCCAAATATGTATACAATCACAGATTTCTCTGTTTACGTTATAAGCATGCGTGCAGTCAGATGTTTTAAGTGATTCGTTGCTCTCTCTCTCTCTCTCTCTCTTCCTCCTTCGCCCCTTCACGTCAAGGTCCTTCCGATATCGGTGTCCCTCTCATCTTAAGTGCATTTTAAGAAGTCTTGTTCCCACACCTACTGGCAGTGCTGCCTCAGGAGTGCGTCAAATACTTGCTGCTCCTGTGTGGATAGTGCTGAGCTGTGGATAGCACAGGTATGTGCATAGCACAGATCTGTGGCTAGCACAGAGCTGTGAATAACACTGGCACTATCCTCACAAGAGATGCGCTAGTACTACCCTCACTAGAGTTGCACTAGTGAAGTGTTTACTCACGCTAACAATTCTCTGCCGGCAGGGGTAACTTGCAGCACTACACAGGGAAACTGGCAGGGAAGGTTTTTCAGTGTGAGTCTTGAATAATTTGTTGAGGGTCGGAGGGAAAGTGTATTTTGGTATGGAGGGAAACCCTAACCTTACAAAAACATTAGGGGTCCCCAGAGTTTTACGAAACATGGTCGGCCCAGGACCATGCAAAATATAATAGAGGCCACAAGCCTTACAAGACATGATGGTTCTTACAGCCTACGAAACCATGTGGGTTTTCCAAATCTTCCAAGTTAGGCTGGATTTCAGGTTCTTTCTAGGAATGTTGTCCAGTATTACCACGTCATGTAGTTATGTACTGTACACCAGTACATGTAGGTTTCCGAAGCATTGAGAAGCCCAGAGTCACAGTCCAATCTTAATATAGACGGGAAATTGTGCCTTAACCTGACGGCAAGGATGCCAGAACTGTACTGTGCGGTACTGGACGGCGAACTTTTTGTTAAATAGTACAACACAAATTTACGAAACGGTATTTCTGACGGATACGAAAATATGAGAAATCCCGCACCGTGTTGTACTGCAAGTCTTGACTGCAGGACTCAGAGACCTTCACCCGGAGGTGGCTCCGTCGACAAGTGTAGGAACACTGAACTTGCTGTCAGGGGCCACGTCTCACAGCTGGACGAGAAGGGCTCTGTTCATGGAATATACCAGCCTCACATAACATGTAGGAGACCAGCCTCACATAACATGGAGGAGACCAGCCTCACATAACATGTAGGAGACCAGCCTCACATAACATGGAGGAGACCAGCCTCACATAACATGGAGGAGACCAGACTCGCATAACATGGAAGAGACCATCCTCACATAGCATGGAGGAGGCCAGCCTCACATACATGTAGGAGACCAGCCTCACATAACATGGAGGAGACCAGCCTCACATAACATGGAGGAGACCAGACTCGCATAACATGGAAGAGACCATCCTCACATAGCATGGAGGAGGCCAGCCTCACATACATGTAGGAGACCAGCCTCACATAACATGGAGGAGTCAAGCCTAACATAACATGGAGGAGACCAGCCTCACATAACATGTAGGAGACCAGCCTCACATAACATGGAGGAGACCAGACTCGCATAACATGGAAGAGACCATCCTCACATAACATGGAAGAGGCCAGCCTCACATAGCATGGAGACCAGACCAGCCTCACATAACATGTAGGAGACCAGCCTCACATAACATGTATGAGACCAGCCTCACATAACATGGAGACCAGCCTCACATAACAAGTAGGAGACTAGCCTCACATAACATGTAGGAGACCAGCCTCACATAACATGTAGGAGACCAGCCTCACATAACATGAAAGAGGCGAGCCTCACATAGCATGGAGACCAGACCAGCCTCACATAACATGTAGGGGACATGCCTCACATAACATGGAAGAGACCAGCCTCACATAACATGGAGGTGGCCAGCCTTACATAACATAGAAGAGACCAGCCTCACATAACATGAATGAGCCCAGCCTCACATAACATGTAGGGGATACGCCTCACATAACATGGAAGAGACCAGCCTCACATAACATGGAGGAGGCCAGCCTCACATAACATGTAGGGGACATACCTCACATAACATGGAAGAGACCAGCCTCACATAACATGGAGGAGGCCAGCCTCACATAACATGTAGGGGACATGCCTCACATAACATGGAAGAGACCAGCCTCACATAACATGGAAGAGACCAGCCTCACATAACATGGAGGAGGCCAGCCTCACATAACATGTAGGGGACATGCCTCACGTAACATGGAGGTGACCAGCCTCACATAACATGGAAGAGACCAGCCTCACATAACATGTAGGGGACATACCTCACATAACATGGAAGAGACCAGCCTCACATAGCATGGAGGAGACCAGCCTCACATAACATGGAAGAGACCAGCCTCACATAACATGGAGGAGACCAGCCTCACATAACATGGAGGAGACCAGCCTCACATAACATGGAGGAGACCAGCCTCACATAACATGTAGGGGACATACCTCACATAACATGGAAGAGACCAGCCTCACATAGCATGGAGGAGACCAGCCTCACATAACATGGAAGAGACCAGCCTCACATAACATGGAGGAGACCAGCCTCACATAACATGGAAGAGACCAGCCTCACATAACATGTAGGGGACATACCTCACATAACATGGAAGAGACCAGCCTCACATAGCATGAAGGAGACCAGCCTCACATAACATGGAAGAGACCAGCCTCACATAACATGGAAGAGACCAGCCTCACATAACATGGAAGAGACCAGCCTCACATAACATGGAAGAGACCAGCCTCACATAACATGGAAGAGACCAGCCTCACATAACATGGAAGAGACCAGCCTCACATAACATGGAAGAGACCAGCCTCACATAACATGGAAGAGACCAGCCTCACATAACATGGAAGAGACCAGCCTCACATAACATGGAAGAGACCAGCCTCACATAACATGGAAGAGACCAGCCTCACATAACATGGAAGTCTTAGAGCCTCAGCTTAATTTGGGTGCTGATTTATTAGTTTAAATGGAGGAACTTTTACTGATCACCTTACCAGGAGGTGCCACACCTTACCAGGAGGTGCCACACTTACCTTACCAGGAGGTGCCACACTTACCTTACCAGGAGGTGCCACACTTACCTTACCAGGAGGTGCCACACTTACCTTACCAGGAGGTGCCACACTTACCTTACCAGGAGGTGCCACACTTACCTTACCAGGAGGTGCCACACTTACCTTACCAGGAGGTGCCACACCTTACCAGGAGGTACCACACTTACCTTACCAGGAGGTACCACACTTACCTTACCAGGAGGTACCACACTTACCTTACCAGGAGGTGCCACACCTTACCAGGAGGTACCACACTTACCTTACCAGGAGGTGCCACACCTTACCAGGAGGTACCACACTTACCTTAGCAGGAGGTACCACACTTACCTTACCAGGTGGTGCCACACCTTACCAGGAGGTACCACACTTACCAGGAGGTACCACACTTACCTTACCAGGAGGTGCCACACTTACCTTACCAGGAGGTGCCACACTTACCTTACCAGGAGGTGCCACACTTACCAGGAGGTACCACACTTACCTTAGCAGGAGGTACCACACTTACCTTACCAGGTGGTGCCACACCTTACCAGGAGGTACCACACTTACCAGGAGGTACCACACTTACCTTACCAGGAGGTGCCACACTTACCTTACCAGGAGGTGCCACACTTACCTTACCAGGAGGTGCCACACTTACCAGGAGGTACCACACTTACCTTACAAGGAGGTGCCACACTTATCTTACCAGGAGGTGCCACACTTACCTTACCAGGAGGTACCACACTTACCTTACAAGGAGGTACCACACTTACCTTACCAGGAGGTGCCACACTTACCTTACCAGGAGGTGCCACACTTACCTTACCAGTAGGTGCCACACTTACCTTACCAGGAGGTGCCACACTTACCAGGAGGTACCACACTTACCTTACAAGGAGGTGCCACACTTATCTTACCAGGAGGTGCCACACTTACCTTACCAGGAGGTACCACACTTACCTTACAAGGAGGTACCACACTTACCTTACCAGGAGGTGCCACACTTACCTTACCAGGAGGTGCCACACTTACCTTACCAGGAGGTGCCACACTTACCTTACCAGGAGGTGCCACACTTACCTTACCAGGAGGTGCCACACTTACCTTACCAGGAGGTACCACACTCACCTTACAAGGAGGTACCACACTCACCTTACAAGGAGGTACCACACTTGCCGTCTTACGTGGAGGGCCCGGACTCATCACCTTACCTGGAAAAAAAAACACAAAAGTATTCTCCTCCTCACACTTCATCCGTAAGACTTGCTTTTGCAAGGTTACCGAGAGAGTAGGTGGAGCCTCGAGAGTGACTTAGAAAAGGCAGGCCTCGGGTGTGCCTGAGCAGGGTGCGCCGTTTACAATTGTTGCTTGACAAGTTCGATTACCACCCACTGGCTGACATTTTGGCTGGCTGGCTTGTTAGCTGTATTATATCTTGTCTGTATGTAAGGCCTTTGATAGGTCTCGAGAGTTTTCCTGCTGTTGCAGCCCGGCCCTCGACCAGACTTGTCTCTGACAGCCTTTGGAATGTTTGTTTTCTAGATTAGTTCCTAGTGAAAATTAGTAGTTACTGAGCTTATTCACAATATCAGTAAGGAAAGCTCATTTGCCTTTTCATGATTTTTTATCCTAAAATTTGGTCTAGCTGGTAAAAGAATGGTCCTCGTACGTAACAGATTCAGCTAATTCAATCAGGAGTAGTGTAGTGGATTTTTCCACTGGTGACTCCACCTGCTGATGCTTCATCTCACCTGACTGCAGCATACAAGTCACTTCTCCATGCATATGCTATACATTTCTCAAGATTGATGGACTGAACACATCGACTCCAGGCTGAGGGGACTGATTACCTCAAACCGCTCCTCACCTTCCACTGTTCATCCCTGTATTGAACTGAGGAAAAGACTGGCTGTTGAAACTTCTTCAATTGAATGCTGAAGAATATAGCACTGAGAAAAGAAGTAGATTCAGGGTGACCATTCCCTCACTCCACTATCTCCACTGTTATATTCGGCTTGTAGTCGACAGCAGAAGACTGCTACGAATTCAGGCGAAAGGTTCCGGTAATGAAGATACCCAAGTGTTGTATATGGGCCTTATTCATCAACTTTTCGGTATTGTGTACCATCAATAATATTATATTTACACTAGATCTTTACCTGTGATATACCTTTGACGGGCTTCCGAAGTTTTCCTATTTCTGCAACCCGGCCCTGGGCCATGCTTGTCTGATGCTTGCCTGGTCAACCAGGCTGTTGTTGTTGGTGGCCCGCTTTTCCACATATTCATCACAGCCTAGTTTATCCGACACGTGACGGAAGCACTCGTCCAGTTTCCTCGTGAAAATTTATCATCAACTTTTTCGAATCTCTAGTTGGTTTATAGTTGGGTCAGAAATGACTGGTGCTGTTTTCAGAGTCGTACTTCGTGTCTAGTCGTCGTCAGTTGCAATTCCTTCAGTATCTATACATATTATAGTGTACGTATGTATGTCTGTATAAATGCATATACATATTTAAATACAGCAGTGTCTTGTGTGCTAGGATCATTAAATAGGACCAGGCTCACAGCCTTTACATGTGAGTCCTGAGTGCGTTGACCAAGACGCTCACAGCCTCACTGGCGACTTGCCTCGACCACTTCATCTCAGGGCGGGGCAAGAGTAAGAGCGCATCACCCCGCAAAGCCCGACCCCTTAGCATCACCCTCAGCTACCCAGCACCGCCTCAGATACCCAGCATCACCTCAGATGCCCGGCACCACCACAGCGCCACCCCAGCACCACCACAGCGCCATCCCGGCACCACCCTAGCACCACTGTAGCCGCCCAACACCACCCCGACACTACTCCAGCACCATCCAGCAGCACCCCAGCTTCCCTGGTGGCTACAGGGACACTCCCCAGTATTGTCTTCAACACAGACTCCCTCTCCATCATTTTTAATTAAGTTAGAGTTGTAGATGTGGCCGGAGTATAATTCTGCTGCGTTATGGTGAGGACAAAGTCGATGTGTACTCATCGAGACTCACTGATGTGTTTACGGATGAGTACAGTGCTGGTGATGACAAGGTAAACGTGTACTCAACGAGATTAAGTTTTCTTTAAGTTAATGGTATACATGCCGGCAAGGTCTCCATAGTAAAGATACTCAGGTATCTTTATTATGGAGACTTGTAGCCATCCAGTTACTTTTTCAATTCAGTACAGAGACTGTGAACCGGAGACAGTGGAAGATGAGGTAATCAGTCCCTCAGCCTTGTTAGATGGCTGATGGACTATTTAAGTTATCCTGCACTTTCTCTACTACGTAATCTCTGCATTGAACTGAAAAAAATGATTGGCGAAACATCGTCATTAATAAAGACAGCCAAGTGTTGCACATGTCTTATTCATCAGAATCGGGTTTATGATTGTTAAGGTTGGACCTGACTGGCTTAGGCCAGTAGGCCTTGTGTTGTTCATACCTGTTCTTGAAAGTGCGCATATTTGCCTCCACTCTCTCATCCAGTTCACTCCATTTCCCTATCACCTTAAGCTGTGTTCAGTTCTCCATGGTCCTCGCAGTTCAGATAGTATATCCACATCTGTCTTCTCGTAACTATGTCTTCCTTAGTTCTTCTCTCTTAGACCCCTCAAGGAAGGTTCCTTGATGTTGGTGAGGGGCTCTTGATTTAGGGAATTGGATCTGTGCTCCAGTTCCCCGAATTAAGCCTGAATGCCTTCCACATCCCCCCCCCAGGCGCGGTATAATACTCCGGGTGTAGAGCTTACCCCATAATTGTAATAATAATAATAATTCTCTCTTAGAATGTCAGGTTAATTTTCCTTAGTCTTTTATAGCTCAAATCTTGTTCCAGTGCCAATATAAAGCTAGTTCCAGAACCTGTACAAAGAGTCCCAGTACCAGTACAAAGCTTGCCTCAGGACCAGTACAAAGGGTGTCCCAGTACCAGTACAAAGCCTGCCTCAGGACCGGTACAAAGCCCTGCCTCAGGACCGGTACAAAGCCCTGCCTCAGGACCGGTACAAAGCCTGCCTCAGGACCGGTACAAAGCCTGCCTCAGGACCGGTACAAAGCCTGCCTCAGGACCGGTACAAAGCCCTGCCTCAGGACCGGTACAAACCTGCCTCAGGACCGGTACAAACCACCGGTACAAAGCCTGCCTCAGGACCGGTACAAAGCCTGCCTCAGGACCGGTACAAAGCCTGCCTCAGGACCGGCACAAAGCCTGCCTCAGGACCGGTACAAAGCCCTGCCTCAGGACCGGTACAAACCTGCCTCAGGACCGGTACAAAGCCTGCCTCAGGACCGGTACAAAGCCTGCCTCAGGACCGGTACAAAGCCTGCCTCAGGACCGGTACAAAGCCCTGCCTCAGGACCGGTACAAACCTGCCTCAGGACCGGTACAAAGCCTGCCTCAGGACCAGTACAAAGCCTGCCTCAGGACCGGTACAAAGCCTGCCTCAGGACTGGTACAAAGCCTGCCTCAGGACCGGTCTCACTTCAAGACTCTGCACCTCTTTGATCTTCTAGTAATAGTTTAATCAACGGGAAGTACTGCTCTCGTGTTCAGCATTCTTAAGGACTAATCTGACGTACGTCATGTACATATAACGTCGTTATGTTCAGTGGTTGACCCACCTTGTTTACACTGCCGAACTTGATGAATAAGATAAATCTGTAGCAGTTTGATATTCATCAGCCGGTCAGTATTGTATACGATAATTATAATGCAACTTTCCTACTTGTTAAGTCGAGGTTAATCTCCGGTGACATGTTCGGTGTGATGCTTACTACCTGGTCTATATCTGTCATCGATTTTTGTATCATCTCTCCTACAGAATTGTACTTTCTCTCCAGTTTCCCGCTTCCTTTTCCGATTTGACTGATTTTTTTTTCGGATCTATAATTAAGTTTTCTTGAAGTATATCGCTGTCGATAGATACATTATTAGCTTTCTTGCAGTCTTGGAATATATGCTGTCAGTCTCCCCCTGCCTCTCTTGCTTCACGTATGTCTTATCACTCTTTCGTAGGTCTCCACTAGTTTATTAAGACAAGAATTCTCCTCTATGAAATCATGGTGGTCTTCTCTGAAATGTCTCGTCTCCAAGTTTTCAGACGCCAACTTCCCACCTTTTCCAGAACTTCGAACATTATGCATGTCAAGACAGACTGTAGTTCAGTAACGTATCTGTTTCAGTATAGACATCACGGTATTGTTTGCTTATTTTTTTTTTTTAGTAGTATGTACCTGTGTGTGTGTGTGTGTGTGTGTATGTGTGTGTGTGTGTGTGTGTGTGTGTGTGTGTGTGTGTGTTGTGCATATTTTTTGTATAATTTTGAGCACTTCAATGACATACGTAGTCCAAGTACTCCATAAATATGATTATTGCTGCTGCTGCTGCTGCTGCTGCTGCTGCTGCTGCTGCTGCTGCTGCTGCTGCTGCTGCTGCTGCTTCTGCTGCTGCTGCTGCTGCTGCTGCTGCTGCTGCTGCTGCTGCTGCTGCTGCTGCTGCTTCTGCTGCTGCTGCTGCTGCTGCTGCTGCTGCTGCTGCCGCCGCCGCCACCACCACCACCACCACCATATACACGACGGTAGTAACTTTCCAGTTTTCTGGTCTCTCTCCTGTATCGAGCGAGTTACTGAGTATCCTTGCAATAGGATCACACACTGGTTTAATCCTTTCTCTCAGTGCCCTTGAAGCTATGTTGTCAAGCCGGCTTTCGTTGAGTCTAACTAACTGCCTCGTTTGTCGTGCTGATTTCCTCAAGGGCCTGATGTTGTCTTGTTCACCTCTCTCTCATACCTCCTCCTCCTCCTCCTCTCTGAGTATCCTCTGCAGCTTCTCAAGTTGTTTACATACAGAATTTGTGTCAAACTTTCTCCAGCCTTACGAACGTTCATTGCCACTTTATTATTATCAGGATGTTAAGCCATTTTCGTTTTATTTTAGCTTTAGATGAGAGAAATTTTTAAATTGCTCCTCGGCTTCCCTTATCATTCTTACAAAGCCATTTCTTACCTTTACCTTTGATGTACCTTTGAAGAGTTTCGAGAGTTTCACTACAGATTACCATTCTGTCTCGTTTTTGTCTTAAGCGGAATTTTCTCTCTCACCGATCAGTGTTCGTTACACTGTGTTGTACCAGGATAGAGCATAGAGTTACCAACGAACACTGTGTTGTACCAGGATAGAGCATAGAGTTACCAACGAACACTGTGTTGTACCAGGATAGAGCATAGAGTTACCAACGAACACTGTGTTGTACCAGGATAGAGCATAGAGTTACCAACGAACACTGTGTTGTACCAGGATAGAGCATAGAGTTACCAACGAACACTGTGTTGTACCAGGATAGAGCATAGAGTTACCAACGAACAATTAGTTGTACCAGGATAGAACGTAGAGTTATCAACGAACAATTTGTTGTAGGATATATCGTAGAGTTACCAAAGAACTCGAGTGTAATGGTGTCTTCCGCTCTGCCAGACGTAAGTTGCTCGGTTACCTAACTTTAGTTATTGGTTAACTGTGCGGTAAATATAGGTTAATTTCAACTGGAATAACGTAGTTTAACCTAGAATAACTGACAGGGAAGTTGTTTGTATCTTATTAAGATCGTGTAGAAATTGACGTATGAGAACGCGTGCTGAAATGAACGTCCTTTATAAAGGACAAGTTATGGGAATATAATGACAACATAACTGATGCAAAGTTATTTTCTTATTTATTATTATTATTATTATTATTATTATTATTATTATTATTATTATATTCACAAGGAAGGTTTAGGAAGAATGGGTCACGCAGCTTCATATTGTGAATTAGTATATATGTATTAAAAGAACACTAAATCCGTATGGGTTATACAGCTTAATGCGAAACCTCGTTAAAAAAATTCCTCTTGTTTCTCGTATATTATATAAGCATAATTTTGCACGCTCCATATATTTTCAAAAAAGTCAGATTCACTAACACTTGTACAGATGTACAACACTTGCACACGTGTGTAACAGGTGTGCAAGTGTTGCACATGTGTCACATCAACTTGCAACCTAATTAGGAGATGAGAAAGTAGTAGGCCTACTGGCCTATGCTAGGCGGGGGTTTGATATGCTTAGGACAGCCGAGAACATTTGAATTAATGTGTGTGGCACCTCGGGGGAACTACTGCTCTCTCACAACTAATTGAGATTAATTGTTCGTATTGTAGACGCCTCATTTGAATGGTCAGCAGCAACAGCTGGAGCAGTATAACGGCAGCTTCTAAGAAGCAAGAGCCACATCACCAGGAGGAACAGTAACAGCAACAACAGCTGTGGCAGCAACAGAAGCAGCAAAGGCAACTTACTGTATATAACGGCAGCTGTAATGCAGTAGCAACAGAAAAAGAATGCAGCAATAACAGCAACAGAAGTAGCAGCAGTAATAGCAGCAGCAACAGGAGTTGCAGTAATAACAGCAGGGGTGACGATATCAGCAAGAACAGTAACAGCACCAGAAGAAGTAGTACCAACAGCAGAAAAAAAGCAAATAGCAGCAGAAGCAGCAGCAGGGAAGGCCAGGGCTGATCCCTCATCCCTGGCGTGTCATTACTGCTAACCCAGAGTGCTATGTGGCCGTCACACCACCCAGGTACACACCGTCACACCACCCAGGTACACACCGTCACACCACCCAGGTACACAACGTCACACCACCCAGGTACACACCGTCACACCACCCAGGTACACAACGTCACACCACCCAGGTACACAACGTCACACCACCCAGGTACACAACGTCACACCACACAGCTACATACCGTCACACCACCCAGGTACACAACGTCACACCACCCAGGTACACAACGTCACACCACCCAGGTACACACCGTCACACCACCCAGGTACACGTCACACCACCCAGGTACACACCGTCACACCACCCCGGATACACGTCACACCACCCAGCTACATACCGTCACACCACCCAGGTACACAACGTCACACCACCCAGGTACACACCGTCACACCACCCAGGTACACACCGTCACACCACCCAGGTACACGTCACACCACCCAGGTACATACCGTCACACCACCCAGGTACACAACGTCACACCACCCAGGTACACACCGTCACACCACACAGGTACATACCGTCACACCACCCAGGTACACAACGTCACACCACCCAGGTACACAACGTCACACCACCCAGGTACACAACGTCACACCACCCAGGTACACGTCACAACACCCAGGTACACACCGTCACACCACCCAGGTACACGTCACACCACGCAGGTACATACCGTCACACCACCCAGGTACACAACGTCACACCACCCAGGTACACACCGTCACACCACACAGGTACATACCGTCACACCACCCAGGTACACAACGTCACACCACCCAGGTACACAACGTCACACCACCCAGATACACACCGTCACACCACCCAGGTACACAACGTCACACCACCCAGGTACATATCGTCACGCCACCCAGGTACACAACGTCACACCACCCAGGTACATACCGTCACGCCACCCAGGTACACAACGTCACTCCACCCAGGTACATACCGTCACACTACCCAGGTATACAACGTCACACCACCCAGGTACATACCGTCACACCACCCAGGTACATACCGTCACACCACCCAGGTACACAACGTCACACCACACTGGTACATACCGTCAAACCACCCAGGTACACAACGTCACACCACCCAGGTACACACCGTCACACCACCCAGGTACACAACGTCACACCACCCAGGTACACAACGTCACACCACCCAGGTGCACACCGTCACACCACCCAGGTACACAACATCACACCACCCAGGTACACACCGTCACACCACCCAGGTACACGTCACACCACCCAGGTACACACTGTCACACCACCCAGGTACACGTCACACCACCCAGGTACATACCGTCACACCACCCAGGTACACAACGTCACACCACCCAGGTACACACCGTCACACCACACAGGTACATACCGTCACCACCCAGGTGCACACCGTCACACCACCCAGGTGCACACCGTCACACCACACAGGTACACACCGTCAGACCACTCAGGTACATACCGTCACACCACCCAGGTACACAACGTCACACCACCCAGGTACACGTCACACCACCCAGGTACACAACGTCACACCACCCAGGTACATGCCGTCACACCACCCAGGTACACAACGTCACACCACCCAGGTACATACCGTCACACCACCCAAGTACACAACGTCACACCACCCAGGTACATACCGTCACACCACCCAGGTACACAGTCACACCACCCAGGTACACACCGTCACACCACCCAGGTAGACAACGTCACACCACCCAGGTAGACAACGTCACACCACCCAGGTACACGTCACACCACCCAGGTACATACCGTCACACCACCCAGGTACACAACGTCACACCACCAGGTACACACCACACAGGTACATACCGTCACACCACCCAGGTACATACCGTCACACCACCCAGGTACACACCGTCACACCACCCAGGTACACACACCACCCAGTCACACCACCCAGGTACACGTCACACCACCCAGATACACCGTCACACCACCCAGGTACACAACGTAACACCACCCAGGTACATACCGTCACACCACCCAGGTACACACCGCCACACCACCCCAGGTACACACCGCCACACCACCCAGGTCAACACCGTCACACTGCCCAGGTCAACACCGTCACACCACCCAGGTCAACACCGTCACACCACCCAGGTGCACACCGCCACACCACCCAGGTCAACACCGTCACACCACCCAGGTCAACACCGCCATTACCCTCCTAATTAACCAATAATTTGCAAAGGTAAGATAATGAACTAACTAGTTTCTTATAATTAATTGAGAAACATTCAGAGAAAGGCGCCCAGAGTTATTATTGGTAAAAACACAATTATCAGCAGGTCATTTAAATGAAATTTTGAGAAATTCATTTACCTGACTATGAAAGAACTTTGAATGGAATGGGTCTACCTGGAGGGTCTACCTGGAGGGTGTATCTAGAGGGTGTACCTAGAGGGTGTACCTGGAGGGTCTACCTGGAGGGTCTACCTGGAGGGTCTACCTGGAGGGTCTACCTAGAGGATCTACCTAGAGGATCTACCTCGAGGGTCTATCTGGAGGGGCTACCTGGAGGGTCTACCTGGAGGGTCTACCTGGAGGATCTACCTGAATTTTGTTTCTGGGGGTCAACGCCCCCACGGGCCAGTCCTTGACCAGAATGGAAAGGTCCCGAGAAAGAACTATTTACAACATACATTAGCCAAAGATTAGAATATGCAACTGCTGTGTGGTGCCCATCTCGAAGATAAATATGTGAATCAGACGATCGAAGGTCGAAAGAAGAGTTAAAATATACAATATACATCCCATTTATGGCGAAATGCTGGAGAAAAACACTGTAGACAGCCGGGTTCCCTGATAGCGGGGAAAATAGGAGTCGCGATAACATGTTATCCAGGGATACTTGGATAACTGTTTTCACAGTGTAAGAATGGAATAAGCTAAAAGAGAGGCAGTGCTACACTAATGGGAATTTACAAAAAAAAAATTTGAGCCAAAATATATGTAAAAAAAAATACACGAGACAAAAAATATGTATATGAGCAAAAATATGTATGATGAAAAAAGTATGTATGATGGAAAATAATATACATGAACAAAAAATGTGTATGAACAGAAAATATGTATGACGAACAAGAAAGTATGAAATATGTGAACAAAAAATGTGTATGAACCAAAAAGTATATATGATGAACAAAAAAATATGTATGAAGACAAAAATGTATAAATAAAAAATATGTATGATGAAGGGGCAAAGTTGTGCTGTTGTAGCTACAAATAACTTATTAAAAAATGGGTAATTACAGTGAGGAATGGGAGGCAGTGAGGTTTGATCCGAGGAAGGGAAGAGCAGATGAAATTCCTAGGATTAAGAGCCTTCCCCAGCGTCTAGGCACCACTCGCCATACACTGTGGGTCACCATAATTATGAGTCACCATACACTATAGGTCACCATAATTATGAGTCACCATACACTATAGGTCACCATAATTATGAGTCACCATACACTATAGGTCACCATAATTATGAGTCACCATACACTATAGGTCACCATAATTATGGGTCACCATAATTATGAGTCACCATACACTATGGGTTACCATACACTATGGGTTCACCATACACTATAGTTTACCGTAATTATGGGTCACCATACACCATAGGGTCACCATACATTTTCACCATAGATTATATATCCGCCGTTGCTGGTACCTGAAGGATATTTGAAGAATGTTTCTGGGAGTCAACGCCCCCAGGGGCCGGTCCCAGTCTAAGCCCCCTGGAGGATGAAAGATTGATCCACCAGGCTAGTACTGCTGGCCTCACGCAGTCCAACGTGCGAAGCACAGCCCGGCTGGTCAGGCAATGATGTGACGAATTATTTTAGTTCTCTCTTGGAGATCGCCAGAGACTTGTCAGTTCCATTTATTCACGGGGAAAGGGCGTTGAAGAGTCGGGGACCTCTGATACTTATCGAGTTCTCTCATATGGTACGTTAGCGCCCCTGCTTTTTAATTATAGGTTTTTGCGCTGTCTGGCAAGTCTTGTTATGTGGAATGATTTTAGTGTTCAGGTTTGTGACCAGTCTCTCTAGTAGGATTTTCCATGCATAAATTATGTTGTACTTTTCTCGCCTACGTTCCAAGGAGGTAAAGATACTTCGTGCTTTTCCAGTAGTTCAGATGCTGGATTGACTGGATTTCCAGCTCAGTAATCTCGCCTGCCTTTGAACGGGACCGTTAGTATAAAGTAATATTAAAGCATTAAAATACACCACGAGTCACCAAGTAGTCACCCTCGTCATAACGAGACGGAGGGAGGGAGAGAGAGAGAAAGAAAGAGAGACGGGCGGAGGGAGGGAAGGAGGACATCCAACTTAATTCGATTTCGAGAGCTTAATCTGAAAGTGGAAGTATTTCTGTAATGTTGTTGGGTGGTAAGCGGAGGTAGGGTGTATCCGGATCCACTGAGCTCCTCCACTTAGTGACTCTCATGAATACAAATGAAGCCATCACCGCCAGAATCAAGGGAAAATAAGAAAAAGAAAATGTAAAACTCTTATTAATGTTATCGTGGAGCTTGAGACGGGTGCGGGGTAGTCACTTACCACCATTTAGCTGGAAATGGAATATTGAAAGAGTTCCGTTCCTTTTGTGTGTGTACTCACCTAATTGTGGCTGCAGGGGTCGAGTCAGACCTCCTGGCCCCGCCTCTTCGCTACAGCTGCTGGGTCACTCCTTGTTCCGTGAGCTTTATCATACCTCTTCTGAAAGCTATGTATGACTCCTGCCTCCATCATCTCATTTTCCGGACTGTTACATTTCCTGACATCTCTGTGACTGAGGAAATAGTTCCTAACATCTCTATGACTCATCTGACTCTTCAACTTCCAATTGTGACCCCTTTGTCGCTGTGTCCTATCTCAGGAGCATCCTATGTCTGTCAACCTTGTCATTTCCTCTCAGTATTTTATATATTGTTTTCATGTCCCTCCTGTCCTCTAGTGTCGTCAGGTCGAGTTCCCTTAACCTCTCGTAGGACATATACTTTAGCTCCGGGACTAGTCTCGTTGCAAACCTTTGCACTTTCTCTAATTTCCTGACGTGCTTGCCCAGGTGCAGGTTCCAAACTGGTGCTGCATACTCTAATATACGCCTGATATACACGGTGTACAGAGTCTTGAACGAGTCCTTACTGAGATGTCGGAAAGCTATTTTTAGGTGTGCTAGTCGCCCATATACTGCAGCAGTTATTTGGTTGATGTGCTCCTCAGGAGATGTGTGTACTCACCTATTTGTACTCACCTATTTGTGGTTGCAGGGGTCGAGTCATAGCTCCTGGCCCCGCCTCTTCGCTGATTGCTACTAGGTCCTCTCTCTCCCTCCCCCATGAGCTTTATCATACCTCGCCTTAAAACTATGTATGGTTCCCGCCTCCACTACGTCACTTTCTAGGCTATTCCACGGTCTGACTACTCTATGACTGAAGAAATACTTCCTAACATCCCTTTGATTCATCTGAGTCTTCAACTTCCAATTGTGACCTCTTGTGTCTGTGTCCCCTCTCTGGAACATCCCGTCTTTGTCCACCTTGTCTATTCCGCGCAGTATTTTATATGTCGTTATCATGTCTCCCCTGACCCTCCTGTCCTCCAGTGTCATGTGTGTGTGTGTGTACAGATATATATGCACTGAAA
>NC_091308.1:2152233-2244733 GCF_038502225.1 Cherax quadricarinatus
ATATGTATATATTTATATATATATATATATATATATGTCGTGCCGAATATGTAAAACTGGTCAATTAGCAAGAACTCATTTAAAATTAAGTCCTTTCCAAAATTCTCTCTTATACGTTCAAAGATATATTTTTTTCATTAATGTTAATGTAATTTTTTTTAATTTTGCACCAAAAGAAACTTAGAAAACCTACCTAACCTTGTTATAACAAGAGCAATTTATTTTAGCCTAACCCAACTAAATATATTTTAGATTTGTTTACAGTAATTTAATACTAAACAAACACAATCAAATATATTTTTTTCGTTAGGTTCAGAATGATTTTGGCGAAATTATTGCATACACAAATTTTTGCTTGTCCTATATGGCAAGATGACCGTTGCTATTTAAGCCAAGATCGCAAGTTCTGCCTATTCGGCACGACATATATATATATATATATATATATATATATATATATATATATATATATATATATATATATATATATGCAAAACAACCACTCTGAAAGAATAGAGAAATTCCAAGCGCTTTCGTGACTACTCACATTATCAAGGAACTATGGAATTTCTCTATTCTTTCAGAGTGGTTGTTTTGCATATTCTGAAATCACCTGTATACTGTGATCTTATTGCATTTATATATATATATATATATATATATATATATATATATATATATATATATATATATATATATATATATATATATATATATATATATATATATATATATATATATATATATATATATATATATATATATATATATATATATATATATATATATATATATATATATATATATATATATATATATATATATATATATATATATATATATATATAGGGAGGTACCACCTCTAGAACTGTCCTGGGGACCCTCATCCTCAGAGAAAAGAATAAACTTGTTTCAGGGAAAACTCAAGGTTCTCCCTGAAGCTGTTTGAGAATTTTCTCCTACCACCCCCTATATTTCAAGTATGTTTTATTTAAAGACAAAATACATTGGCCAAACATACAAATATCGCAAACCAAGCGATAGAGAGAGAGAGAGAGAGAGAGAGAGAGAGAGAGAGAGAGAGCACCAGCTATAGAGTAAGAGCTAGAGCTAGACAGCCTCACCAAAAGCCTGCCATACCACATCAGTAGGAGTTAGAGAGGATGTGCAGGCCAGAAGGAAGTCATTATCAATCCTAACAGCGCAGTGGACTTATCCTGGGGCATCTACTGACCCTCCTTCCCTCCCTCTCCCCCCTCCCACCATCCCTCTACCCATCCCTCCCCCTTCCACCATCCATCCCTCCCTCCCTTCCCTTCGTCACTAATGGTAGCGTGCAGGCCAGTTGGTGCTCTCTCTCTCTCTTCCCCTCCCTTCCTTTTTCTCCTCTTCCTTCTCCTCTTCCTCCTCCTCTCCCTCCTCCTCTCCCTCCTCCTCCTCCTCTCCCTCCTCCTTTTCCCCGATTCCACCTAATGTCCTGCTCTCCTCTATCTTACGCCATCCCAGCTGCCGTTGCTACCTGGAGAGAGTTTCAGGGGGTCAACGCCCCCGCGGCCCGGTCTGAGACCAGGCCTCGTGGTGGATCAGGGTCTGATCAACCAGGCTACATTGAACTTTGCTAATACCAAAGATAGTCAGCACCCTCACACCAGTTTATCACACACTTGTCCCTGGTATGTCACCTATATATGTTTATTTCTGTAAGTACATGTACAAGGTACACAGGCCTAGCTGACAACAGTGACATGCCCCTTGTTATGTAGAGCATTTCGGGCAAATTTGTCCCCAGGATGCTACCCACACTAGTCAACTAACACCCAGGTACCTATTTTACTGATGGGGTGAACAGGGACAGCAAGTGTCTCACGGAAACACGTCTTAATGTTTTCCGGCCGTACCGGGATATCGATCCCGGGATCGCAGTGTGTGAACTGAGTGTTTTCTCTTTCTTTTTCGAATTCTGGGGGATTTGGCCTGGTGGAGGAGCGGGCCGCGGGGGCGATGACCCCCCGGAACGTCCTCCAGGTCGGTAGATGTCTAAAATATGGTTTGTAAAGTGGCTGAATAGGGTAATTTAGGTGAGATTCGTCAGGAAACAGTACATGTTTCCATTGGGTCTTAGTCATATGATGACCTCCTAACCTTCCCTGTCATGGCTCAAACCTGATACCTCCTACTCCTCAGATGTTGCCTAAATAATCCCTTCCGTATTAATTCTTTGAATAATTAATAATAATAGTAATAACAATAACTTTAATAATCGTAATAATTAAAATAATAATAGTAATAACAGTAACAGCAATAATAAAAATAATTATAATTGAAAAATCTTTACTTTCTCTTCATATAATCTGTTTTAATACCTTTCTCCGACTCTCTTTCTCTTTGCTTCTTAACAATCTCTTGGTTCCAGAGTTTCTTGTCTACGTCTTGTGGGACGTTGTTGCTAGCATCTTAATTGCCCCATGTCTCCCTCTCCCTCTCTCCCTTCCACCCTCTCCCTCCCACCCCCTCCCCCTCTCCCTTCCACCCTCTCCCCTCCACCCTCTCCCCCTCTCCCCTCCACCCTCTCCCTCTCTCCCTTCAACCATCTCCCTCTCTACCTTCCACTCTCTCCCTCTCTCTTTTCCACCCTCTCCCTCTCTCCCTTCCACCCTCTCCCTCTGCCTTCCACGCTCTCCCTCTCCCTTCCACCCTCTCCCTCTGCCTTCCACGCTCTCCCTCTCCCTTCCACCCTCTCCCTCTGCCTTCCACGCTCTCCCTCTCTCCCTTCTACCTTCTTCCTTACCTCCTATTACTTTGATTTAGTTAATTTCAGACAGTACCACATTTCTCAGCTAAATTATATATAGTGAACGAATACATGACTCACTGTATTCCTGGAGACACTATCACTGTATTCCTGGAGACACTATCACTGTATTCCTGGAGACACTATCACTGTATTCCTGGAGACACTATCACTGTATTCCTGGAGACACTATCACTGTATTCCTGGAGACACTGTCACTATCACTATCACTGTATTCCTGGAGACACTGTCACTATCACTATCACTGTATTCCTGGAGACACTGTCACTGCATTCCTGGAGACATTGTCACTATCACTGCATTCCTGGAGATTTTGTTACTATCACTGCATTCCTGGAGACATTGTCACTATCACTGCATTCATGGAGACAGACACTGTTACTATTACTATATTCCTGGAGACACTGTCACTATCACTATATTCCTGGAGACACTGTCACTATCACTTCATTCATGGAGACAGACACTGTCACTATCACTATATTCCTGGAGACACTGTCACTATCACAATATTCCTGGAGACACTGTCACTATCACTGCTGTTCACAGTGAACCTCAACGTGCTTTCCTGGTTTACAATTTTCTGTCCTTTACTGTTGAACCTTCATTTCCTTCCCTTGTGTCTCTTCCTACCCTTGTATCCCTGCCACCGTCCTCTTCTCCCCTGCCACCGTCCTCTTCTCCCCTGCCACCGTCCTCTTCTCCCCTGCCACCGTCCTCTTCTCCCCTGCCACCGTCCTCTTCTCCCCTGCCACCGTCCTCTTCTCCCCTGCCACCGTCCTCTTCTCCCCTGCCACCGTCCTCTTCTCCCCTACAACCGTCCTTTTCTCCCCTACCACCGTCCTTTTCTCCCCTACCACCGTCCTCTTCTCCCCACACTCGTCAGTCTCATGGAATTTCCTCCTCTCCTGACCATTTTCTCCTCTCCCCGTAGCTTCCTCTATGGGTCATTGAACAGCTCTCAGCTTCCCTCGTGGCTACACCCTCTTCTTACTGTTCCTTTTCTATCACTCACCATATCTATGTTCCTCTTCTCATTACCTCCTCACCATCCTCACCACACTTAATTTCGCTTCTTCACGCCAGTGTGTTTATCTGTTATCTCTTGCTGATGGTGGTCCTGATGGTCAGAATGATCCTGCTGTTCGGTACGATCATAATGTTCTGTATGATCCTGATGCTCTGTATGATCCTGATGGTCTGTATGATCCTGATGGCCTGTATGATCCTGATGGTCTGTATGATCCTGATGGTCTGTATAATCCTGATGTTCTGTATGATCCTAATGTTCTGTATGATCCTGATGGTCTGTATGATCCTAATGTTCTGTATGATCCTGATGGTCTGTATGATCCTGATGCTCTGTATGATCCTGATGGTCTGTATGATCCTGATGGCCTGTATGATCCTGATGGTCTGTATGATCCTGATGGTCTGTATGATCCTAATGTTCTGTATGATCCTGATGTTCTGTATGATCCTGATGACCTGTATGATCCTGATGACCTGTATGATCCTGATGGTCTGTATAATCCTGATGTTCTGTATGATCCTGATGTTCTGTATGATCCTGATGCTCTGGATGATCCTGATGTTCTGAGTGATCATTTCCTCACAGTGGTTCCCCGCGAGTTTGGCTAATAGTTCTTACGTCCATTTCACAAGCTAAGAACCGTTATCCTTCCTAAGCTCATTTCCTTTTCCTATACACACGCCTACTTTATTTTGAAGGTTGAGGAACGCACAGGATACAGACACAAGTTATATCTTTCATCTGGTCATCTCCTATTGGTTTTCCATATGTCTCATTGTTGTGAAACCTTGTTTCACATGCGTACTAGCTATAGCATAAACTGTTTCTGAAGAAAGGTTTGGCTAAGGTTCTTCAGTTTATCCTAGATAACGTGTGTTTTTCTTTCGTTTAGAGGAAGATGTATTCTCACTTTCCCTTCATCGGGGAAGATTTTATTCCCTTTCCCTCCCTCCTCTTTCTTCTCTTTGTTATTCCTTTCAATCGATTTCGGGATGCTTGGTGAGGTAGGTGATAATGTGTCAGGGAGTGGCCAGTCTGGGGCAGAGGTGAGGATAGAGGAAGGGGCCAGGCCAAGTCTGTCCACTCGGTCTACTTTCAGAGATCGCTGTTTTTTTTTCTTTTGTCTGGAGATCAATGTTCCTCTTTAAGAAATCGATGTTCCTCTTTGGAAGATCGATGTCCTCTTTGGGAGACTGATGCTCCTCTTTGGGAGATCGATGTCCTCTTTGGAAGATCGATGTCCTCTTTGGGAGACTGATGCTCCTCTTTGGGAGATCCATGTTCCTCATGGGTAAATCAGTGCTCTTCGGTAGATGGTTGCTCTTCGTTGAAAAATCGCTAATCATTTTCGGGAGATCGATGGTCTTCGTCAGAAGATCACTGCTTCAGATCGACCAGTGTTGTATTATGTACGTACCGTCTACGATATAACCATCTCCTTTGTAACCGTAAGTTGATTTCATCACGAAGTCGTAGCGGATGGTTTGAGTTCGTGTTGGAAGGGGAGTCGAGCTAAAGAGGGTGTCTATTGCAAGCTGAAATGTACAGTCCTCGTAGTTTATTTTTTTTGTCTCCATTGGGTTATAGATTACACTAATTTGTGCAATTATCAGTTACAGTCGTAATAAAGTCCACGTCAAATTTTGAAGCTTGCCACAGTCATGCTGGTATGAGAGTTGTTTGTAAAAACTTAAATTTGTGATCACAGTGGTGGCCCATGTTAACCTTCCTAGTGTGCATATAAACACAACTTATCACGCCAACATGATACAGTGGATAGCGCACTGACCTGCTGATTTTTAGCACTGGCTTGCTATGGGTTCGAACCCCATTCCGTTCTTGTACATCATAAAGACACATAATATAGGCACATAATATATGCTGTATGGTAGGCCTACTGATCCATGCGACCCAGTTTCTATTCACGCACAACTTTCCTACTAATGGAATTCTTTATTTCTGCGCAGTGTGTAGATGTTAGAGCCAGAAGAAGCGCTCGGCCACTGTAGCCAGATAAAAACAAGCAAAACTTATCGCAACAACGGCAATAACAGCAACAGTAGGTGTGAATGCAACATCTAAATTAAAAAGAAGCTTGTACCCAACAAGTACAGTAACATCAAGCAGGATCCTGCTGTACGCTAGACAGCCGCAGGAGGACGCGCCTGATCTGGCAATCCATGATACAGTGACGCGCGTGTTGTGGCAACCCACGATATAGTGACGCGCGTGCTCTGGAAACCCACGATATAGTGACGCATGTGTTCTGCCAACCCATGATACAGTCTGCACACTAAACTGTTGCGTGCAGCATTCAGTTTGACGCAGGCATCGCAGTTCTTGTTGGCCTATGTGAAACGCTGTAGGTTCGAACCCATGAACTCTGACAATGGAGCACTATCAGGACCCAGGTTAGGGATGCCTCAGCTTAGTGGCGAGAGTCGTGGTTCTCATGACGCAAGTCAGGGGAGCAGATCCTCCACCGGACAAGAACAGAGCGCAGCCATGATGATCAGCCACAGTTTGCAAAACTTTTGAGATATATTCTTAAGAGTCTGGAGAGTATTGGTAATTCCTGTTATATATGAAGGAAGGTTGTTGAGTCACCTCGTCCTATAGCTTTATTTTGACGTATTTTTACAACGTTAACTGCGCTGTATGACCCTAATGGACTTAACTCTTAGTTTTGATACTACTACTACTACTACTACGACTACTACTACTACTACTACTAGTACTACTACTGATAATAATAATAATAATAATGACAATAATAATAATAATAATAATACTGCAGTCGTTAAAAATAATTTCTCCATTCATATGTTAAATTTATAACCATTTCTTCTATTATTTGCACATGTAAGTTATGGTATATTTTTGTAACCCGTCCAGACACTGCGGTTTAAGTAACCTTTACAGGCTGTTAATAATTTAAATGTTAGAATTTATATAGGCAGTGAGAGTTCTCAATATATTCTCAGGTATATATATATATATATATATACATATATATATATATATATATATATATATATATATATATATATATATATATATATATATATATATATATATATATATATTGCACTCCTACAGAAAATTGTAAGTGTACAACAGTGTTCCAAGCTGGCGATTACAAATGTCTTCTCGATATTACTGGTTTACCCGTAGTTTAGCTGTTGGCATTTCCACCGGATCAATGCCTCCACGTCCACACTTAATCCAGTATATGCGCCACAGCCTGGCTGATCAGGAACTAACTTGAGAAACTTGTCAACTTCCCTCTTAAAGATACCTAGGTGTTTGTTGGTAATTTCCCTTATGTATTTTTACGAAGACAGGTGCAGTTAGGTGGCCTGCGGCACCTGGCAACAAAGATGTAATGCCAGGAAGTGAGCACACACATAGTGCTCTTATTTACGTATTTACGATATGTACATAATAAACTTAGCAAATACCATAGTGTGAGTAAGGTAAGAAGAGAGCAAGAATGAGTACGCCTCCCTGTCAGTGCTTCTGTATGAGTTACATGCTCATACATGAGGTGTTCTCTTAATACGTGTGTCGGCTGGGACCCCAGACACTATACCTACAGCAAGTTGCTGGGCTTCTGACCGTCTATGGAGGAAATGCAGAATGTGTGCTTGTGATTCATACTGAATGAAAGTGACGTACTCGGTGCATGCCACATGTATGAGTGGAAGATCTTGCATGAAGGGTATTGTAGGAAGGGAGGGCCTTGCATGAAGGGAGGGTCTTGTAGGAAGGGAAGGTCTTGCATGAAGGGAAAGTCTTGCATGAAGGGAGGGTCTTGTAGGAAGGGAAGGTCTTGCATGAAGGGAAAGTCTTGCATGAAGGGAGGGTCTTGTAGGAAGGGAGGGTCTTGCATGAAGGGAGGGTCTTGTAGGAAGGGAGGGTCTTGTAGGAAGGGAGGGTCTTGCATGAAGGGAGGGTCTTGCATGAAGGGAAGGTCTTGCATGAAGGGAGGGTCTAGTAGGAAGGGAGGGTCTTGCATGAAGGGAGGGTCTTGCATGAAGGGTCTTGTAGGAAGGGAGGGTCTTGTAGGAAGGGAGGGTCTTGTAGGAAGGGAGGGTCATGTAGGAAGGGAGGGTCTTGAAGGGAGGGTCTTGTAGGAAGGGAAGGTCTTGCATGAAGGGAAGGTCTTGCATGAAGTGAGGGTCTTGTAGGAAGGGAAGGTCTTGTAGGAAGGGAGGGTCTTGTAGGAAGGGTCTTGTAGGAAGGGAGGGTCTTGTAGGAAGGGAGGGTCTTGTAGGAAGGGAGGGTCATGTAGGAAGGGAGGGTCTTGAAGGGAGGGTCTTGTAGGGAGGGTCTTGTAGGAAGGGAGGGTCTTGTAGGAAGGGAGGGTCTTGTAGGAAGGGGGAGTCTTGTAGGAAGGGAGGGTCATGTAGGAAGGGAGGGTCTTGTAGGAAGGGAGGGTCTTGTAGGAAGGGAGGGTCTTGTTGGAAGGGAGGGTCTTGTAGGAAGGGAAGGTCTTGCATGAAGGGAAAGTCTTGCATGAAGTGAGGGTCTTGTAGGAAGGGAAGGTCTTGCATGAAGGGAAAGTCTTGCATGAAGGGAGGGTCTTGTAGGAAGGGAGGGTCTTGTAGGAAGGGAGGGTCTTGTAGGAATGGAAGGTCTTGCATGAAGGGAAAGTCTTGCATGAAGGGAAAGTCTTGCATGAAGTGAGGGTCTTGTAGGAAGGGAGGGTCTTGTAGGAAGGGAGGGTCTTGTAGGAAGGGAGGGTCTTGTATGAAGGGAGGGTCTTGTATGAAGGGAGGGTCTTGTAGGAAGGGAGGGTCTTGTAGGAAGGGAGGGTCATGTAGGAAGGGAGGGTCTTGTAGGAAGGGAGGGTCATGTAGGAAGGGAGGGTCTTGTAGGAAGGGAGGGTCTTGTAGGAAGGGAAGGTCTTGCATGAAGGGAAAGTCTTGCATGAAGTGAGGGTCTTGTAGGAAGGGAAGGTCTTGCATGAAGGGAAAGTCTTGTAGGAAGGGAGGGTCTTGTAGGAAGGGAGGGTCTTGTAGGAAGGGAGGGTCTTGTAGGAAGGGAAGGTCTTGCATGAAGGGAGGGTCTTGTAGGAAGGGAGGGTCTTGTAGGAAGGGAGGGTCTTGTAGGAAGGGAGGGTCATGTAGGAAGGGAGGGTCTTGTAGGAAGGGAGGGTCTTGTAGGAAGGGAGGGTCATGTAGGAAGGGAGGGTCTTGTAGGAAGGGAGGGTCTTGTAGGAAGGGAAGGTCTTGCATGAAGGGAAAGTCTTACATGAAGTGAAGGTCTTGTAGGAAGGGAAGGTCTTGCATGAAGTGAAAGTCTTGTAGGAATGGAGGGTCTTGTAGGAAGGGAGGGTCTTGTAGGAAGGGAGGGTCTTGTAGGAAGGGAGGGTCTTGTAGGAAGGGAGGGTCTTGTAGGAAGGGAGGGTCTTGTAGGAAGGGAGGGTCTTGTAGGAAGGGAGGGTCTTGTAGGAAGGGAGGGTCTTGTAGGAAGGGAGGGTCTTGTAGGAAGGGAGGGTCTTGTAGGAAGGGAGGGTCATGTAGGAAGGGAGGGTCTTGTAGGAAGGGAGGGTCTTGTAGGAAGGGAGGGTCATGTAGGAAGGGAGGGTCTTGTAGGAAGGGAGGGTCTTGTAGGAAGGGAGGGTCTTGTAGGAAGGGAGGGTCTTGTAGGAAGGGAGGGTCTTGTAGGAAGGGAGGGTCTTGTAGGAAGGGAGGGTCTTGTAGGGAAGGGAGGGTCTTGTAGGAAGGGAGGGTCTTGTAGGAAGGGAGGGTCTTGTAGGAAGGGAGGGTCTTGTAGGAAGGGAGGGTCTTGTAGGAAGGGAGGGTCTTGTAGGAAGGGAGGGTCTTGTAGGTCTTGTAGGAAGGGAGGGTCTTGTAGGAAGGGAGGGTCTTGTAGGAAGGGAGGGTCTTGTAGGAAGGGAGGGTCATGTAGGAAGGGAGGGTCTTGAAGGGAGGGTCTTGTAGGAAGGGAGGGTCTTGTAGGAAGGGAGGGTCTTGAAGGAAGGGAGGGTCTTGTAGGAAGGGAGGGTCTTGTAGGAAGGGAGGGTCTTGTAGGAAGGGAGGGTCTTGTAGGAAGGGAGGGTCATGTAGGAAGAGAGGGTCTTGTAGGAAGGGAGGGTCTTGTAGGAAGGGAGGGTAGGAAGGGAGGGTCTTGTAGGAAGGGAGGGTCTTGTAGGAAGGGAGGGTCATGTAGGAAGGGAGGGTCTTGTAGGAAGGGAGGGTCAGTAGGAAGGGAGGGTCTTGTAGGAAGGGAGGGTCTTGTAGGAAGGGAGGGTCATGTAGGAAGGGAGGGTCATGTAGGAAGGGAGGGTCAGGAAGGGAGGGTCTTGTAGGAAGGGAGGGTCTTGTCATGTAGTCAGGAAGGGAGGGTCATCATGTAGGAAGGGAGGGTCATGTAGGAAGGGAGGGTCATGTAGGAAGGGAGGGTCTGTAGGAAGGGAGGGTCTAGTAGGAAGGGAGGGTCATGTAGGAAGGGAGGGTCTTGTAGGAAGGGAGGGTCTTGTAGGGAAGGGAGGGTCATGTAGGAAGGGAGGGTATTGTAGGAAGGGAGGGTCTTGCAGGAAGGGAAGGTCTTGTAGGAAGGGAGGGTCTTGCATGAAGGGAAGGTCTTGTAGGAAGGGAGGGTCTTGCATGAAGGGAGGGTCTTGTAGGAAGGGAGGGTCTTGTAGGAAGGGAAGGTCTTGCATGAAGGGAGGGTCTTGTAGGAAGGGAGGGTCTTGTAGGAAGGGAGGGTCTTGTAGGAAGGTCATGAAAAGAATTGTTTCTTGACAAAATCCTGATGCAGATTATGAAGTATCAGGGAATAACACGGGATGTGTTGAAACATGTTTATGATCACTGGTAACTGAGGTGGTCCACCAGTAACCGAGGTGGTCCACTAGTAACTGAGGTGGTCCACCAGTAACTGAGGTGGTCCACCAGTAACTGAGGTGGTCCACCAGTAACTGAGGTGGTCCACCAGTAACCTAGGTGGTCCACTAGTAACTGAGGTGGTCCACCAGTAACTGAGGTGGTCCACCAGTAACTGAGGTGGTCCACCAGTAACTGAGGTGGTCCACCAGTAACTGAGGTGGTCCACCAGTAACTGAGGTGGTCCACCAGTAACTGAGGTGGTCCACCAGTAACCGAGGTGGTCCACCAGTAACTGAGGTGGTCCACCAGTAACTGAGGTGGTCCACCAGTAACTGAGGTGGTCCACCAGTAACTGAGGTGGTCCACCAGTAACTGAGGTGGTCCACCAGTAACTGAGGTGGTCCACCAGTAACTGAGGTGGTCCACCAGTAACTGAGGTGGTCCACCAGTAACTGAGGTGGTCCACCAGTAACTGAGGTGGTCCACCAGTAACTGAGGTGGTCCACCAGTAACTGAGGTGGTCCACCAGTAACTGAGGTGGTCCACCAGTAACTGAGGTGGTCCACCAGTAACTGAGGTGGTCCACCAGTAACTGAGGTGGTCCACCAGTAACTGAGGTGGTCCACCAGTAACTGAGGTGGTCCACCAGTAACTGAGGTGGTCCACCAGTAACCGAGGTGGTCCACCAGTAACTGAGTTGGTCCACCAGTAACGGAGGTGGTCCACCAGTAACCGAGGTGGTCCACCAATAACTGAGGTGGTCCACCAGTAACTGAGGTGGTCCACCAGTAACTGAGGTGGTCCACCAGTTACCGAGGTGGGCCACCAGTAACTAAGGTAGTCCACCAGTAACTGAGGTTGTCCACCAGTAACCGAGGTGGGCCACCAGTAACTGAGTTGGTCCACCAGTAACCGAGGTGGTCCACCAGTAACTGAGTTGGTCCACCAGTAACCGAGATGGTCCACCAGTAACCGAGGTGGTCCACCAGTAACTGAGGTGGTCCACCAGTAACTGAGTTGGTCCACCAGTAACCGAGGTGGTCCACCAGTAACTGAGTTGGTCCACCAGTAACCGAGCTGGTCCACCAGTAACCGAGGTGGTCCACCAGTAACTGAGGTGGTCCACCAGTAACTGAGGTGGTCCACCAGTAACTGAGGTGGTCCACCAGTAACTGAGGTACCGAGGTGGGCCACCAGTAACTAAGGTAGTCCACCAGTAACTGAGGTGGTCCACCAGTAACCGAGGTGGTCCACCAGTAACCGAGGTGGGCCACCAGTAACTGAGTTGGTCCACCAGTAACCGAGGTGGTCCACCAGTAACCGAGGTGGTCCACCAGTAACTGAGGTGGTCCACCAGTAACCGAGGTGGTCTACCAGTAACCGAGGTGGTCCACCAGTAACTGAGTTGGTCCACCAGTAACTGAGTTGGTCCACCAGTAACCGAGGTGGTCCACCAGTAACCGAGGTGGTCCACCAATAACCGAGGTGGGCCACCAGTTACCGAGGTGGGCCACCAGTAACTGAGGTGGGCCACCAGTTACCGAGGTGGGCCACCAGTAACCGAGGTGGGCCACCAGTTACCGAGGTGGGCCACCAGTTACCGAGGTGGTCCACCAGTAACCGAGGTGGTCCACCAGTTACCGAAGTGGTCCACCAGTTACCGAGGTGGGCCACCAGTTACCGAAGTGGTCCACCAGTTACCGAGGTGGGCCACCAGTTACCGAGGTGGGCCACCAGTTACCGAGGTGGGCCACCAGTTACCGAGGTGATCCACCAGTTACCGAGGTGGTCCACCAGTTACCGAGGTGGGCCACCAGTTACCGAGGTGGTCCACCAGTTACCGAGGTGGTCCACCAGTTACCGAGGTGGGCCACCAGTTACCGAGGTGGGCCACCAGTTACCGAGGTGGGCCACCAGTTACCGAGGTGGGCCACCAGTTACCGAGGTGGGCCACCAGTTACCGAGGTGGGCCACCAGTTACCGAGGTGGGCCACCAGTTACCGAGGTGGGCCACCAGTTACCGAGGTGGTCCACATGAAGCTTCTTAACTGTAAGGTAATGAGAGCAAATGGAAGATGCCAGTTAGGGATTCGAGGTTAAATATAAAACTGACAAGGTGAGAGAGGAGAGAAGATAACACAGTTAAGGGGAGGTAAGAGGAGAAGTGAAGCAGGAGTTAGGGGGAGGTAGGAGGGAGGAATGAAGGTGGCGTTAAGGGGAGGTAGGAGGGAGGAATGAAGGTGGCGTTAAGGGGAGGTGGGAGGGAGGAATGAAGCTAGAGTTGAGGGGGGGGGTAGGAGGGAAGGACTGAAGTATGTCAGACCGGAGGAGACTTCGTGTTTTTCACTGGCGAGGATATGAGATCACTCTCAACACTTGCTGGACCTCCTTTTACCCAACAACTCACACCAGGCACAAGTATTGTCCCTGTCTTGCCCCACCCCCTCCTTTACTCCACCTCCTCTTGTATAGTGTAGCCCGGTATTGTCTCCCCTTTCCCTCTGTCTCAGTAGCTCTGTCTCAACCTCACGTTATGGATTTGTGCGTCATGATGCGATTTGCTGTGACTCGATTTTATCCGTAATTGTCGTGCTTTGCATGGTAAAGGTCGTCATTGTTGTCGATTTGAACCAGCCAGAAGTCACTGGGGGACAAGGGCTTTTCCTAATCGATCATATTACTAATCTCACGTGAGATGACTGAGACTATACTCTCAGTTGTCAGGTTTGCGACATACACTGACTAATGAACAGGTGGTGAACAAGATTTCGTTGTGGCAAACCTTCACTCTTGTGTAGAGTTTTTTTCAAGTCAGTAATTGACTTGCTACGGCTCTGTATAGAGCGAAAGCATTTTCACAATAAAATCTTGTTCTTCACCTGTCTTTATTAATATCGACATTAAGTCTTGTATCTCATGGTTATATTATCTTTACTACCACAACGTCTATATTCTCTTAACCTAGCACCTATATTGGCTAACCTTGTTATAACCTTGAAGAGTTTCGAGAGTTGTCCTACTTCCGCTGCCCGGCCCTGACCCAGGCTTGTCTGGTGTTTGCCTGGTCAACCAGGCTTTGCTGCTGGCATTCTGTTGACCCACATATCCATCACAACCTTGATCCGGCACTTGGTGGACGTACATGTCAAATTTCCTTTTGAAGACTTTTGCATTTGTTCCAGCAGTGTTTCTGATATGTTATTGTCTATACTGCAACTTTCAGCACATTCCTACACCTCACCTGTATTTCATCCACGTGCCCAACCTCATCTACACTGACAGTATCATTCACCAAAACCAACTCAAACCTGCCGCGACTGCTTTTAAAAATGAGTGTCCTCCCCCTTTCTCAGCTTATTTGCATAGCGAAGTTAAATATCTCAGCCTGCATAGGAAACATTTATTGCCTCTTTCCACCTTGCTGGCGAGGGAGCAGTTTGGACAGCCACTCACAGTCCGGCTCAGTGAGTCTGGCCATTATGATTGGCTGAGCGGCTTGTTATCTGACAATTGCCTGGAGACGATTTCGAGGGTCAGCGCCCCCCATCCTCATGGTCCGGTCCCAGACCAGAACTTCCGGTTGTTGTGGCTCAGGACAGCCACTCTCAGTCTGGCTTACTAAATTTCATTTTATTTTTTTTTTCATACACCGCTGAATTTACAGTTAAGAGCTGTTATCCTCCCTCAGCTCATTTACAGGCTAAGAGCTGCTCTACCTCAGCTCATTTACAAGCTAAGAGCTGTTATTCTATCTCAGCTCATTTAAAAGTTAAGAGCTGATAGCTCATCCCTCTCTAAAGTATTCTACCATACCCCAGGATGCGACCCACAACAGTAGGCTAACAAGACTGGGTGAAAGTGGGCAACTCATGGAAAGGGACGTGTGCAACGTCTGCACCCGCCCCAGGATCGTCATATGCTGCTGCATATGACTTCTTGCTGTGGTGCCAGACAGCCTCTCACAATCCAGCTTTCCCCATAGTCTGGCGATTGTGATTGGCAGTATTCCTGGGGTGCTGAGCTGACACCCCCTCTCTTTCCCTTGACTCACCACAATAATGCGGAGACGTAGTCACGCTCATAAAAAAAACGACTGTAATTATTTGATACCGAGGACTAGTGTAAGACTCGTTGTTTAGCGGCGCCCGGGGTAAAGGCGCTGGTTATTATGATGCTCACCATGGTTTATATAGCAGTGTATTTATATGTACCTGAATAAACTTACTAAGCATTAAACACGATGTGTAACATCAATGGCTACGTGAATCACGTATGAGGAAGACAACATGTGCACAACTAACAATCAAGTGACCTTTTCTACTGTCTGTATCACCGGACCATTTAAAACTTGAATCACCTATGATTGAAGTAGATAAAAATAAATGATCTATGCTACGTCGATCACAGCAGAAGCCAAAAGTTTGGCTTCAGCTGCTGCGTCATCCAGATTAATTAAAGTGGACAGAATACAGTCTGACTGATATTTGTGTTCAAATGTTTATAAACTTGTATTTGGTCTACCTCCCTGTTGGTCAGGTAGACCAGTTGGTCAGGTAGACCAGTTGGTTAAATGGTTAATGAGGTTTAAATCCTGCCAGCTACACGAGGGTCATTAAGACTGAATGTAACCTGTTCGTCACCGGTCAAAAATATTTTAGTCCCTAAAATAATATAAAAAATCATCTCGGTGTGTATATACTGAGAGACATACACTGAGAGGTGTGTGTATACTGATAGACACTGAGAGGTGTGTATATACTGAGAGACATACACTGAGAGGTGTGTGTATACTGATAGACACTGAGAGGTGTGTATATACTGAGAGACATACACTGAGAGGTGTGTATATACTGAGAGACACTGAGAGGTGTGTATATACCGAGAGACATACACTGAGAGGTGTATCTTTCTCAGCTAATATATGCTGAGAGTTTGAATCCCTTTTTTAGGTATTAAAGTATTCTCGACTGGCGATAAACAGGCTTCATTCAGCCTTAATGACCCTCATGTAGTCGATAGGCTTTAAACCCCATCAACCAACCTCAGCTCTTTTCAAAGCCCAGCCCTGTCTAAGGAATACTAACACCCTCCCTGAGACGCTACCTAAAATAGGTACCTACTTAACCCTAGGAGAACAGTGGTAACAGGTATAAGAAAAGATCCTAACTTGTGCCAGGATCGAACTCCAGTACCTTCGCAGTGAGTCTAGGGCGCTACCAGTCGAGCCATGAATTACATAAAGTCCAATTTATGCACCACAGCCTGACTGATCAGGAACTGTCTGGAGGAGCTTGTCAGGTTACATCTTGAAGACAGCTACGAGACTGTGTTGGTAATTTCCCTCATGTAGGAAGTGGTAGGGTTGGAAAAGTCTTGGTCCCTTTACACTTACTGAGTTACCAAGTGTACTTGTTCTATCCCTGCTTGCCATACTCGATGTTTTGCCCCAGTCATTTCACTACTACTACTACTACAACTACAACTACAACTACAACTACAACTACTACTACTACTACTACTACTACTACTACTACTACTACTACTACTCATTTAATATAAAGGTGTCTTACGTAGAAAAGACAATATTTATGAGTTATCTTTCGCCTGTGTCTTTCATGTGTTCAGATGATTTGTCCGTCTTCTCAACGTCTTCTCAACATCTCAACGTCTTGGGATAATCTGCGTCGCCACGAATTCTTATAGTGAGAATTCGGTACTGTATGGCGCTTATGTTCTTATGTTTCTTATGTTAGTGGGATGGATTGTAAAGGACCTGCCTAGTATGGGCCAGTAGGCCTGCTGCAGTGTTCCTCCTTTCTTATGTTCTTATGTGTGTTCACCACTTGTGTTCGCATGGGTCGAGTCTTGGTTCCTGGCAGCAAGTCTTTCAAACTTTGTTGTTAAGAACATAAGAACGAAGGAACACTGAAGAAGGCCTACTGGCCCATGCGAGGGAGGTCCAAGTCTCCTACCGGCTTAAGCCAATGCACCCAACCTAGTCAGGTCAGGTCACATTGACTTAAGGGAGGAACACGGCAACCGACCTGGTAGCACAAGCTATCAGGTCTAACTCACACCCACCCACATCCACTCATGTATTTATCCAACCTATTTTTAAAGCTACACAACGTTCTGGCCTCTATAACGGTACTTGGGAGTTTGTTCCACTCATCCACAACTCTATTACCAAACCAGTACTTTCCTATATCCTTCCTGAATCTGAATTTTTCCAACTTAAAACCATTGCTGCGAGTCCTGTCTAGGCTAGATATTTTCAGCACACTATTTACATCCCCTTTATTTATTCCTGTCTTCCATTTATACACCTCAATCATATCCCCCCTAATTCTACGTCTTTCTAGAGAGTGCAGTTTCAGGGCCCTTAGTCTATCCTCATAGGGAAGGTTTCTGATACATGGGATCAACTTTGTCATCCTCCTTTGTACATTTTCCAGAGAATTTATATCCATTCTGTAATACGGTGACCAAAACTGTGCAGCATAATCTAAATGAGGCCTAACCAAGGATGTATAGAGTTGAAGAACAACCTGAGGACTCCTATTATTTATGCTTCTTGATATGAAGCCAAGGATTCTATTAGCTTTATTGCGAACACTTATGCACTGTTGTCTTGGTTTCAGATTACTGCTAACCAGAACTCCTAAATCTTTTTCGCAATCCGTAATATTAAGATCTACATTATTTAGTTTATATGTGGCATGGTTATTGTCCTGTCCAACATTTAGAACTTTGCATTTGTCTATATTAAACTGCATCTGCCACTTCTCCGACCACTGCATCAGTCTATTCAAATCTTCCTGGAGTGCTCGAATGTCCTCGTCAGAATGAATTCGACGGCCTATTTTGGTGTCATCGGCAAACTTGCCGATGTCGCTCTTTATGCCCTCATCTATGTCGTTTATGTAGATTGTGAACAGCAGGGGGCCCAACACTGACCCCTGTGGAACACCGCTCGTGACGCTTCCCCACTCTGATTTCTCCCCATTTATGCAAACTCTCTGCTGCCTATTTGTCAACCATGCCTCTATCCAGGAAAAAATTTCTCCTCCTATTCCATGTGCTTTAATTTTCCTCAATAGTCTCTGATGTGGGACCCTGTCAAAAGCCTTACTGAAGTCCATATACACAATATCATATTCATTACCATGATCTACCTCCTCAAATACCTTAGTGAAAAAAGTTAATAAATTCGTAAGGCAGGAACACCCCTTTGTAAAACCATGCTGAGATTCGTTGATTAATTTATGCTTTTCAAGGTGGCTACGAACTGCCTCGGCAATTATTGATTCCATAAATTTTCCCACTATGGAGGTTAGGCTTATTGGTCTATAGTTCGAAGCTAAGGACCTGTCACCTGTTTTGAAAATAGGTATCACATTTGCCATTTTCCACTTATCTGGCACCATGCCAGTTTGTAGTGATATGTTGAAAAGATTAGCCAAAGGTGTGCTAAGCTCCTCTTTACATTCCTTTAGAACCCTTGCATACAGTTCATCAGGGCCTGGGGATTTGTTAGGTTTTAATTTATCTATTTGCCTAAGGACCATGTCACTTGTGACGCTAATCGTGCACAGTTTATTATCGTCCTGTTCTACATAATTTATCATTACTGGAATATCGCTGGTATCCTCCTGTGTAAAAACTGAGAGGAAGTATGTGTTAAAAATTCTACACATTTCCTTATCACTGTCAGTGAGCTGACCCGAGGAACTTTTGAGTGGGCCTATCTTGTCCCTGATCTTACTTCTGTATACCTGAAAGAATCCTTTTGGGTTAGTCTTCGATTCTCTTGCAACTTTAACCTCATAATCTCTTTTTGCTTTTCTAATTCCCTTTTTTATTTCTCTCTTTAACTGAATATATCGATTTCTTAATTGTCCCTCTCCTCTTTTGATTTGCCTATATATGCCTCTCTTTTGACCAATCAGATATTTTAATCTATTGTTCATCCATTTAGGATCATTTTTGTTTGATCTGATTTCCCTATTTGGAACATAATTTGACTGAGCAGCTAGAACTATGCCCTGGAAAGCATCATATCGGCAACCATCACCACCTACCTGACCCTTAGTCATGTCATTCCAGTTCAGCCCACCTAAGTAATTTTTCAGTCCTATGAAATCAGCCAAGCGAAAGTCAGGGACGGAGACTTGATTGCCATTATTAGGGGAATTCCATGATATATTAAAACTGAGTGATTTGTGATCACTTTCCCCAAGCTCATCATTAACCTCAAGATTATTAATTAGTGTTTCCCTACTGGCAAGAACCAAGTCAAGGAGGTTATTTCCCCTAGTTGGCTCTGTCACAAACTGTTTTAAAAAACAATCCTGGATCGTATCAAGAAAGTCACCTGACTCTAAATTTCCTGTCAAATTGCTCCAGTCAATCTGTCTATAGTTGAAATCTCCCATTAGCACAACATTTTCGTATGTAGATGCCTTACGAATTTCGTCCCATAGAAGTTTACTGCACTCCCTATCAAGATTTGGGACCCTGTAAATCACACCCAAAATTAGTTTTTCTCGGCCCTCGAGAAGTTGTAACCAAACAGATTCAGTGGCTGACGCTTCTAATTGAATATCTTGTCTAACACAACAATTTAAATTGTCTCTGACATACATCGCTACTCCACCACCTTTCCTGTTGACCCTGTCAGTGTGGAATAATTTATAGCCTTGTATGTGACATTCAGAGGGCATCTCTCTAGCTTTCAGATTGAGCCAGGTCTCTGTTATAGCAATAATATCTATGTTTCCTGCACTTGCAATTAATCTTAGCTCATCTATCTTATTTCTTACACTCCTGCTATTAGTATAGTAAACCTTAAGGGAGCTAGTCCCTTGCTGCCCTCTGCTGTCCCCCTTTGTTTGCTGACCTGATCTATTGTCTTTATTTATAACTTCATGCTGAATGCCTTTTATACATTTACTGTTTCCAACCCAAGTGTTGCAACCTGCTTGTTTCCCACACACACCCATACCTCTATCTTCCATCAGTTTAAAATCATAGGCATTTCACCAATGGCCTTCTCAATCGAGTCTGCAAGTGCTACCACCCCAGCCCCAGAGAGATGTACCCCATCCCTTGCATACATATCATGTTTGCCATAAAAGTTGTTCCAGTTGTCAATGAATGGGATTACAAGTTCCTTGCAGTATCTGTCTAGCTAGCAATTTACACCAATTGCCCTAGACAACCATTCATTTCCTACTCCCCTTCTAGGCAAGATGCTACATATGATTGGGATCCCTCCCTTAGACTTAATGAAATCTATAGCTGACCTGTACTTATCTAGCAGCTCTTCTCTCCTACCCTTCCCAATATCATTTCCACCAGCACTGAGACAGATAATGGGCTTGTTCCCATTACCTGACATGATATTATCCAGCCTGTTGACAATGTCCCCAACACCAGCTCCAGGGAAGCACACTCTATATCTCATCTTCTTATTCCTACTACAAAAAGCACGGTCAATATATCTTACCTGAGCGTCACCAACCACAAGAATGTGCTTACCTCCATTAGCAGGGGCAGTAGTACCCTTACCTTCACTGGCCACTGAAGTACATTCATCCTGAAGAACAGAGAAGCGATTTCCTACCTTCAGATCTTCACTCTTAACTTTCCTTACTCTGATGCGCCTCACATTACTGTGAACCACTCGCCACTTGTAGCAGGTGCTGGGCTGCACTTCACTGCCGGTAGCCGTTGCTACCTCCCCAACTACAGCCTCCTCACAGCGAGAAACAGACTGCACCTCACTGCTAGAAGCCTCATTCCCCACAACTCCAGCCACCTCACACTCTCTCCCAGACCCATTGAGGTGGACCTTCAGCCTCCTAATCTCCTCCTGGAGAAGCAAGACCTCCTCCTTCAACTCTCCAACCTCAATTGTTGTTGGTCACGTATGTCAGTGCACTTACCTACGTCAGTGCACTTACCTACGTCAGTGCACTTACATACGTCAGTTCCTCATTTTCGTCATTTTCCACCTACATCATTTCCTCTTACCTCACTTCCTCTTGCACAACTGTATAATTTTCTCTTACGTCACTGCCTCTTACATCACGTTTTCTACAAGAAACATTAGTCTGAGAGATGTCGACTCAGAAGCACCATCATAGTGTGTCATCTGTTGTATTCCTCATAGTGTGTCATCTGTTGTATTCCTCATAGTGTGTCAGTATGTGTTGTATTCCTCTCCACATAACTATTATTATTATTATTAATTATTATTATTATTAATTATTATTATTATTATTATTATTATTATTATTATTACAGAACACTTCATAAAGTATATATAGTTCAATGTTCTTATAAACTGCATTATTAATACAGTTGCAGAACACTTTATAGTGTTGTATCCCTGTCCAGTGTATTATCACTACAGTTACATAACCCTCCATACACAGTGTTGTGTTACTGACCGGTGTCTTCCTGACCACAATATTATTACCTACATATAACTGTAAGATGGTGTATAAAAAAACTGCTGGCCAGTGTATTATTGGCCTCAGTTTACCAAGTATGACAGCTGTATACTGGGGTATAGTATATAAAAAAAATTATTACGAAAACTGATAGTTCGACATATTTTCACTTAATTTCTTTTTTTTTTTTAAATTTTTGGAAGTTTTACTTTCTCATTTTGGTTAAAAATAATGGAAGTTGGAGGTAAACTTACAAATATTTACTAGACTGTAATCATTAGATTTTCAAACCTCTCTTTGCAAACAAATAATAGGAAACAGAGACTAACAACGTAAAAATTAAGAAAATATCAATATGATAACAGATGACGTTATGGTAATGCGTTTTTTTTTCGCGAACAAGAAAATTCCATTTGTAAGCGGTGGCTACAGTACAAGGTTATCCGAAGGGAGGAAATAAGCGGAATACAGCTTGGGGGTCTGTGTGTGTATGTTGAAGATACTGTCATGGCAACTGCCAGGCTTGGCATCACTGATCAAGTATTACACGTGTTGGCAGTGAAAATTTAAACTATTCTGTTTTTTTTATTGCCAAAACAGCGAGTAGATGAGTAAGACACATTTGCAACAGTTGGGTACCTTTATTGTCGACACGTTTCGCTCCTCCTGTGCATGCTGCTGCTTCCTAACCTCTCTCTCCATCGCTTGTCTCCAGTATCTAGTCACCTCTGTATTGGACTGGCAAAGCTTGCAGAACAGGAGAAACGTTTTCAGCAGTAAAGACACCCAGCTGTTGCACTTGTCTCACTAACTTGTCTCACTAAATTTCAAGTCACTGAAAATCGAACAATGTCTTCAACATCTTATGAACTCGTCCACAGAATATCGTCTTGCTTGGTGATGCCACATTAAGAGGGAAGAATGTGGAGAACACCGCTAGCAGAACAAGATCAACAATCACAAACGAACAATTTAGATTATGACAACTTCGACTAGAATAACAGAACGAACTCCACTGCAAAATACTCTTCAAGAAGTGTTATTCATATCATATCTCGTATCATATCTGATATGAGAATGGGAAAGATAAATAGGGAGAGTACTGTATCCTGAGGAACAGAGGTTTCTAATTTAGTGTGGCAGCCTCTGATTCTTACTTATAGATCTGTGGGTCCGATCTGCTACGAAGCTGAAGATCCATCCGATCATGATACTGTATCATCAGTCACAGACGATGACAGAATATGTATGAGAGTGGCAGTCATCGTGTACACATCAAACCTCCGAGCCGACATAAACCAGATCTTCCAGTGGGCCGTAAAAAAATGTGATACTTAATGAGGACAGAAGACTTAATAAGGGTCCAAGACGAACCGAAATGTTAAATGTTTCCTCTCTGAGTTGTGGGTTACTTGTATGTTCCTGTTAGTCTATTTTGGAAAAAAATCTGTGAAATAAAAAGTAGAAAACAGTATACTACTAGGTCACTCCTTGGTCCAGCTAGGTCACTCCTTGGTCCAGCTAGGTCACTCCTTGGTCCAGCTAGGTAACACTGAGTAGATGTGGGTGGGTGTGATTTAGACCTGATAGCTTGTGCTAACAGGTCGGTTGCCGTGTTCCTCCCTTAAGTCAATGTGACCTGACCTGACTAGGTTGGGTGTATTGGCTTAAGCCGGTAGGAGACTTGGACCTGCCTCGCATGGGCCAGTAGGCCTTCTGCAGTGTTCCTTCGTTCTTATGTTCTTATGTTCTTATGTTCTTATGTTCAGCTAGGTCGCTCCTTGGTCCAGCGAGGTAACACGCTGGTCGAGCTAGGTCACTCCTTGGTCCAGCTAGGTCACTCCTTGGTCCAGCTAGGTCACTCCTTGGTCCAGCTAGGTCACTCCTTGGTCCAGCTAGGTCACTCCTTGGTCCAGCTAGGTCACTCCTTGGTCCAGCTAGATCACTCCTTGGTTCAGCTAGGTAACACACTGGTCCGGTCAGGTCACAGTCATTGTGACGTCCATTTTCTTGCGCCATCATCCTAGTAAAGCTCACTTGAATACATTTATTTATCAACATGAATATTCAGGAACCGTCGCAGCTTTGTCCTTTTTGCATTATTAACATCATCTTCTGCCCTTTCTTCCCTTCTTTCCCTCTCCCTCCTCTCCTTTCAGTTCCATTCCATCAGCTCCCTTCTTCCCTCTAGTTCCATTCCTCCTTCTGCTCTCCCTCTAGTTGCCTCCATATCATTACCTCCCCCCCCCTTAGCTTGCTCCTTTCTAACGTTCTCCATCCTGGCTTCAGGATAAAAGGGTTCACTCTCACACCTAAACTTCACATTGAGGAAGCTAGCCAGATGAACACTTATCAAGGATGAGGGAAGGATCATCTCGTATCTACCTCTCCTCTCTCCATTTTCCTCTTAAACGGGCTCTCTCAACCCTTTACCACCTCCTAGATCCCTCCCTCCTATATCCCTTCCTCCTTGCTCCCTCCCTCCTAGCTCCTTCCTTCCTAGCTCCTTCCTTCCTAGCTCCTTCCTTCCTAGCTCCTTCCTTCCTAGCTCCTTCCTTCCTAGCTCCTTCCTTCCTAGCTCTCTTCCTGTCTTCAGTGTTTATTTACAGACCTATACAATTGGGTTCCGGTAATTAGCAATTTTTGTTCTCTAGTTTGGCTGCACGGCAGAAAACGATACAGTATTTCCTCTTTAATTAACATGTAAACAAAGGAAGTCGATTTTGAAAAATCCTGTGGTTGGCTGCGTTATAGAGCCTCTGCAGAATTATTATTATTATTATTATTATTATTATTATTATTATTATTATTTTGATTATTGTTGTTCATAAAGAAACGTTAAACCCATGTGGGTTTTCAGGTGTTTCAGACATTTTTTTTTTTTAGGGAATTTGATTTTTCCACTAAAATTAAGATATCTTTGGGTAGCTTTATTTGTGATTCAAAATGTTTAATCTTATGGAATGAATAACCTTTTCAATGATGGCCCTCAAGTATACATGTATATGGCCCTCAAGTATACATGTATACATTACCAGGGATCTCTCTCTCTCTCTTTCTCCTTTGCTCCAGAAAGTACCTTCTAAGTACTTTGAGGCGTCCCCAATAGTTATGCGTTATTGGCTCTCTAGGTGGAATTCAATGTGTGTACATTTTTCAGCCGTAATATTTTTCCTGCCTTGAACAGACCCGTCAACACCGAATAAAGTTCTAAACGAGAGAGCACAAGTGATTTGAACAGTGGCACTGGCATTATTTCTCTTGTTTTGGAAGTAATCACTATCCACCCTCATTATCCTATTGTCTCATTATTCTACCCACATTCCTGGGTAAACTTTACCCACAGTCCTGGTTAAACCATTCCCACAGTCCTGGTTAAACCCTACCTACGTAGAACGTGGATTCAGACCCTGGGTCAGAATTACCCATAGTTTATATCCTGGTCATTCACCTGCCACGCCGCTTCACAATATCACATATAAATCTGTTCTTAATTCAGGCCTCAGTTGCCCTTTGCGACTAAGATTCAGTCACATAGTTAAGTGGAACAACTCTGCATATCTCTACATAACCTGCAATTACTCAACTAATTTCTACACAAACTAGAACTATTCTACATAACCTTGACACCTGAGGATCTGAAAGGTCTACATAAGTTCAAACTACTCAGCTAATCTCTGAAGATAAATTAGACACATGTGCAACTCTTGGGTATCTTTATTGAGGAAACGTTTCGCCACACAGTGGCTTCATCAGTCCAAACGTAGGAGAAACTTGAAGAACAGGAGGAGAATGAGGTAATCAGTCCCTCAACCTTGAGTCGATGTGTTCAGTCCATCAATCTTGAATAGAATACCAAGATTGATGGTTCTTCACTGAACACATCGACTCAAGGTTGAGGGTCGGTTCTCTGACTGATTACCTCATTCTCCTCCTGTTCTTCAAGTTTCTCCTACGTATGGACTGATGAAGCCACTGTGTGGCGAAACGTTTCTTTAATAAAGATTCCCATGTATTGCATAAGTGTCTCAATTCTTCAACTTCTCGGTTTTCTAAACCATTCATCTCAGCTAATCTCTAGATGAGCTAAGAGAACTCTACATATCCCTACACAAACTAGTACTACTCTATATATCTCCGGATAAACTAGAACTCTTCTACATAACTCTACATACAACTTTTTTTACTACATGATCTGCAACTACTCTACTAGTCTCTACATAAGCTACAACAAGAGCACAAAACAACTATTAACTACGACGATCAAGAGTGGAGGTGAAACAAGAGAGAGACGCGTACAAGGAAAGTTTTTATTTACTGAAACTGATACAAGTGTCAGCATCCTGATAGTCGAGACACAGGCCGCTCGGTCAAGCACCTCGTACATGTACACAGCTGTCAGCATAATGATCGAGACACAGGCCTCTCGGTCAAGCAACTCGTATATGCACACAGCTGTCAGCATAATGATGATCGAGACACTGGTCACTTAGTCAAGCACCTCGTACATGCACACAGCTGTCAGCATAATGATCGAGACACTGGTCACTTAGTCAAGCACCTCGTACATGCACACAGCTGTCAGCATAATGATGATCGAGACACTGGTCACTTAATCAAGCACCTCGTACATGCACACAGCTGTCAGCATAATGATGATCGAGACACTGGTCACTTAATCAAGCACCTCGTACATGCACACAGCTGTCAGCATAATGATGATCGAGACACTGGTCACTTAGTCAAGCACTTCGTACATGTACACAGCTGTCAGCACAATGGTGATCGAGACACTGGCCGCTCGGACAAGCACTTCATACAAGTCCACAGCTGTCAGCTAGGTAAACACTGATGGCCAGAATACAGACCGATCGGGCAAGCGCCTCATCCTGGCACACAGCGATGACCACGATCTACCTGGAGTCTACATGGAGGTGGTTCCAAGGGTTATTCAGATTGCCTCGTAGTCTGGAATTAGTTGTGATGAATGGTTTGAAAAACCGATAAGTTGAAGATTGAATAAAGATTCCCACATGTTGCATAAGTGTCTCAATCTTCATAAAGGCTTTGGTTCACAGAAGGTACTCATTGTATGCACCTTTATTATTGATACACAAATGCGGACGAGATATGATGTGATGTAAACAATTCTGACTTACAACACAATACTCTAAGGTTTATACTCTTTAACCAGGTAACAAAGAAATATACTAAAAAAAAAAAAAACTCTTGGCCCACCAAGGTTGGGTCACTGACCAGGTTATTCGTGGACGTTGTACGCATTCCGAAACACTAATCTCGGCTTCACCTTAGTGACCTGAAACAACAATGTGGTGACTCTGGGGATTATCATCCTTACGGCCTGGTCTCAGACCCGGCCACCTAGGTTGGAAAGGAAATATTATATGATTAAGAACTGAACATAAAAATGGTATACAATACCGACAGGTTGTTAGGTAAGACACATATGCAACAGTTAGACAACTTTATTCCGAAACGTTTCGCCTACACAGTAGGCTTCTTCAGTCGAATACAGAAAGTGGGCAGGAACAGTAGAGATGTGAAGACGATGTAATCAGTCCATCACCCTTAAAGTCGTAGAATTTGAGGTTGTCAGTCCCTCGGCCTGGAGAAGTTCAGTTCCATAGTCAGGAACTATCTGAAGATCAAGCGACAGTGCGGAGACTTAAATACTGTCGGAAGGAGAGGTGCAGGGTAGTAGTAGTAGTAGTAGTAGTAGTAGTAGTAGTAGTGAGAGGCAACTGAGAGGTCATGTCCCTCTCAGATCCAACCCTTCTCACTTGAAAAGCTTGTCCAAGGTGTTTTCTGTACCAAGATGCCACGTGTTGCAGTGTCTGACAAGATGAACATAAAAATGGTATACAATACCGACAGGTTGTTAGGTAAGACACATATGCAACAGTTAGACAACTTTATTCCGAAACGTTTCGCCTACACAGTAGGCTTCTTCAGTCGAATACAGAAAGTGGGCAGGAACAGTAGAGATGTGAAGACGATGTAATCAGTCCATCACCCTTAAAGTCGTAGAATTTGAGGTTGTCAGTCCCTCGGCCTGGAGAAGTTCAGTTCCATAGTCAGGAACTATCTGAAGATCAAGCGACAGTGCGGAGACTTAAATACTGTCGGAAGGAGAGGTGCAGGGTAGTAGTAGTAGTAGTAGTAGTAGTAGTAGTGAGAGGCAACTGAGAGGTCATGTCCCTCTCAGATCCAACCCTTCTCACTTGAAAAGCTTGTCCAAGGTGTTTTCTGTACCAAGATGCCACGTGTTGCAGTGTCTGACAAGATGAACATAAAAATGGTATACAATACCGACAGGTTGTTAGGTAAGACACATATGCAACAGTTAGACAACTTTATTCCGAAACGTTTCGCCTACACAGTAGGCTTCTTCAGTCGAATACAGAAAGTGGGCAGGAAGAAGCCTACTGTGTAGGCGAAACGTTTCGGAATAAAGTTGTCTAACTGTTGCATATGTGTCTTACCTAACAACATGATTAAGAACTATTAATAAGCATACAGGAAAGCAAAGGTATGAGTATAATGAATGTACGTAGAAGTTCGTAAGATTTACTGGTCGTCTTACGTGTTCATAAGACGGAAAAGATTAGCAGTCCAGCCCGAATGCAAAAACTTAAGAGATTTCCATTTCTCTCTCTTTCGACAATTGTCAAGTTGAAATTCCTTCGGGAAAACAACACAAGAATTGGATGACGTGTGTGTATTTGTGTGTGTGTGTGTGTGTGTGTGTGTGTGTACTCACCTCACCTAGTACTCACCTAGTTGAGGTTGCAGGCGTCGAATCCTAGCTCCTGGCCCCGCCTCTTCGCTGGTCGCTACTAGGTCACTCTCCCTGAACCGTGAGGTTTATCATACCTCTGCGTAAAGCTATGTATGGATAGTGTGTGTGTGTGTGTGTGTGTGTGTGTGTGTGTGTGTGTGTGTGTGTGTGTGTGTGTGTGTGTGTGTGTGTGTGTGTGTGTGTGTGTGTGTGTGTGTGTGTACCAGTTAGAGACTAACATGAACCAGAATAATATCCTTGTTCCCAGAGACTGCTTGGGTGAGTCTCTTGCCAACTGGTGGCAGCAGCAGTTATAAATATCTATCACTGAGGCAGCTGACCTAGAATAGAAGGACACGTAACACAGATAAAATATCACACTATGTTACCTTCTGCCATATTTTAAAATTTATTCTTGATGTAAACTGACAGCTTCTTTTTTCTATTCTGGCAACGTTTCTCCTTCCATCTTCATTGTTCTTGTATTTTATCTTTACTAATTATGTTTTTACACAGTTGCGTTACAACGGTGAACTAAGAAACACTAGATTATTTTACGAGCTAAGAGTTGTTACCCACCTTAACTCATTTTCAGAATCTTCCCACACATCATGCAGCCTCGAGACCATCATTGTGTAGCCTCGAGACCATCATTGTGTAGCCTCGAGACCATCATTGTGTAGCCTCGAGACCATCATCATGGACCATCATCATGCAGCCTAGAGACCATTATGCAGCCTAGAAACCATCATCATATCAGCCTAGAAGCCATCATGCAGCCTAGAAGCCATCATCATGCAGCCTAGAGACCATCATCATGCAGCCTAGAGACCATTATGCAGCCTAGAAACCATCATCATATCAGCCTAGAGACCATCATGCAGCCTAGAGACCATCATCATGCAGCCTAGAGACCATCATCATGCAGCCTAGAGGACATCATCATGCAGCTTAGAGACCATCATCATGCAGCCTAGAGGACATCATGTCAGCCTAGAGACCATCATCATGCAGCCTAGAGAAAATCATCATGTCAGCCTAGAGACCATCATCATGCAGCCTAGAGGACATCATCATGTTAGCCTAGAGACCATCATCATGCAGCCTAGAGGACATCATGTCAGCCTAGAGACAAGTATCATGCAGCCTAGAGGACATCATCATGTCAGCCTAGAGACCATCATCATGCAGACTAGAGGACATCATCATGTCAGCCTAGAGACCAGTATCATGCAGCCTAGAGACCATGTCAGCCTACAGACCATTATCGTGCAGCCTAGAGACCATCATCATGTTTGTTTTATCAGAAGCAAGTGTAACCTGCTATCATTTTCCGGAATCTGAAGGATCCCTGAAGGATGCTTACGGGGGGGTCAATGCCCCTTTAGCCCGCTCACAGGCCAGGCTTCCTGGTGGATCACGGCCTGATCAGCCAGGCTGTTACTTCTGTCCGCAGGCAGTCCAACAGGGACTACATTTGCCTCGTTCCACAAAGAAGGCAATTTAACCTTTGTTAGGCAGAGTTGATCTCCAGTGTGATCTCCACACTCAGCCTCATCTCCAGTGTGATCTCCACACTCAGCCTCATCTCCAGTGTGATCTCCACACTCAGCCTCATCTCCAGTGTGATCTCCACACTCAGCCTCATCTCCAGTGTGATCTCCACACTCAGCCTCATCTCCAGTGTGATCTCCACACTCAGCCTCATCTCCAGTGTGATCTCCACACTCAGCCTCATCTCCAGTGTGATCTCCGCACTCAGCCTCATCATGAGTGATTTCTTCATTTGCATTCCCAAAACAAACAAACAAAAAAGTCTCCGTAGTATTTTGAGATCTTCACTGGCGGTTCTCTAAAATTTTATATATTTTTTAATAATTCAGAATATATGCATTAAATGCAGATTTAAGTGCAACTCAAAGATGTATTATTGTTTTTTTTGTTGTTTTTTATACAATATTTTTGGAGCTCAACTCCACGGTAATGAATATGGAAAGAGCGAAGCTCTGTGCACATGTCAAGGATCCTCACACACACACACACACACACACACACACACGTGTCTCGACCCCTGCAACCACAAATAGGTAAGTACGTGTGTGTGTGTGTGTGTGTGTGTGTGTGTGTGTGTGTGTGTGTGTGTGTGTGTGTCTGTACTCACCTAGTTGAGGTTGCAGGGGTCGATTAATAGCTCCTGGCCCCGCCTCTTCACTGATCGCTACTAGGTCACTCTCCCTGAACCGTGAGCTTTATCATACCTCTGCTTAAAGCTATGTATGGATCCTGCCTCCACTACATCGCTTCCCAAACTATTCCACTTCCTGACTACTCTGTGGTTGAATAAATACTTCCTAACATCCCTGTGATTCATCTGTGTCTTCAACTTCCAACTGTGTCCCCTTGTTGCTGTGTCCCATCTCTGGAACATCCTGTCTTTGTCCACCTTGTCAATTCCTCTCAGTATTTTGTATGTCGTTATCATGTCCCCCCTATCTCTCCTGTCCTCCAGTGTCGTCAGGTTGATTTCCCTTAACCTCTCCTCGTAGGACATACCTCTTAGCTCTGGGACTAGTCTTGTTGCAAACCTTTGCACTTTCTCTAGTTTCTTTACGTGCTTGGCTAGGTGTGGGTTCCAAACTGGTGCCGCATACTCCAATATGGGCCTAACGTACACGGTGTACAGGGTCCTGAACGATTCCTTATTAAGATGTCGGAATGCTGTTCTGAGGTTTGCTAGGCGCCCATATGCTGCAGCAGTTATTTGGTTGATGTGCGCCTCAGGAGATGTGCCTGGTGTTATACTCACCCCAAGATCTTTTTCCTTGAGTGAGGTTTGTAGTCTCTGGCCCCCTAGACTGTACTCCGTCTGCGGTCTTCTTTGCCCTTCCCCAATCTTCATGACTTTGCACTTGGTGGGGTTGAACTCCAGGAGCCAATTGCTGGACCAGGTCTGCAGCCTGTCCAGATCCATTTGTAGTTCTGCCTGGTCTTCGATCGAATGAATTCTTCTCATCAACTTCACGTCATCTGCAAACAGGGACACCTCAGAGTCTATTCCTTCCGTCATGTCGTTCATAAATACCAGAAACAGCACTGGTCCTAGGACTGACCCCTGTGGAACCCCGCTGGTCACAGGCGCCCACTCTGACACCTCGCCACGTACCATGACTCGCTGCTGTCTTTCTGACAAGTATTCCCTGATTCTTTGTAGTGCCTTCCCTGTTATCCCTGCTTGGTCCTCCAGTTTTTGCACTAATCTCTTGTGTGGAACTGTGTCAAAACGCCTTCTTGCAGTCCAAGAGAATGCAATCCACCCACCCTTCTCTCTCTTGTCTTATTGCTGTCACCCTGTCATAGAACTCCAGTAGGTTTGTGACAGGATTTCCCGTCCCTGAAACCAAGTTGGCTGCTGTTGATGAGATCATTCCTTTCTAGGTGTTCCACCACTCTTCTCCTGATAATGTGTGTGTGTGTGTGTGTGTGTGTGTGTGTGTGTGTGTGTGTGTGTGTGTGTGTGTGTACACACACACATATATATATTAGGTGTAAATTCTCTTGCTTTATTTCGTTAAGCACTTTCGAAGTATATACTGATGGTGTGTATTGTACATATGTATAATGGTGGTGCATATTATATATATGTATAATATACACCATCAGTATGTTTATCTAGGTTCATGTTATAGTGACTGACAGATCTACTCAGGCTTCTAACAGCATTTCTATAACATTCACTTTCATTATTTACTTCTCTCCTAATATTATTCCTCATGCTAGACACAGATATACCAAAGTTATATTTTACATTTTCCTTTGGGTTACTTTCTCTGGCTAATTTATCAATTTTGTCGTGAATGAGTAATTGTGTGACGGAATCCATAAAAATTGCATCACACTCCGTTACTTGTATTCTGTTCCCGTTTGTATTTGCTCAAATTTACCATAGCGATGTAACTGACTTAAAATAGTAATAACTATAGTTTTTAAAGGGATGGAGGGGTAAGCCAGCGGAAGGCCTCGGTCAGATGACCAAAAGCTCCAGCGGCGGGTCATTATATGACTAAGACCAGCGTCAGGAAACATTTGTCCTGTTTCCCGACAAACTTTACCTAACCTAACCTGACATTTGTCCTCATTGAAAGTCAGTTTGCTGTTAGTGGTTCGCTGCAACACTTGCTGTCTGTTGTTAGTGATGGTCTGCAGCACTTGCTGTTGTTAGTGGTTCGCTGCAACACTTGGTGTTTGTTGTTAGTGATGCTCTGCAACACTTGGTGTTTGTTAGTGGTTCGCTGCAACACTTTGTGTTTGTTGTTAGTGGTGCTCTGCAGCACTTGCTGTTGTTAGTGGTGCTCTGCAGCACTTGCTGTTGTTAGTGATGCTCTGCAACACTTGGTGTTTGTTAGTGGTTCGCTGCAACACTTGGTGTTTGTTAGTGATGCTCTGCAACACTTGGTGTTTGTTAGTGGTTCGCTGCAGCACTTGGTGTTTGTTGTTAGTGATGCTCTGCAGCACTTGCTGTTGTTAGTGGTGCTCTGCAGCACTTGCTGTTGTTAGTGGTGCTCTGCAACACTTGCTGTTGTTAGTGGTGCTCTGCAACACTTATTGTTGTTAATTTCACCCTACAAGACTTACATTATAGCAGCTGGAAGGCTGCTCGCTGCGTCATCAGTGGATGATGCGCCTCAATATTATTTCCTTGACTTTATGCAAACTTTAACATCTTTTTTTGTTGTTTGGAAAGGAAATGCTATACTTAAAAAGAAAAAAGTTTTAATAAGAAATTTGCCCTTGAACTCTGAGTACCTTGTCACAGTTTTCCTTAATAGTTTCCCTACAAGTTTAACAGGATCGACGACTACGTAAATAGAGTTCACATGCATATATAGAGCTTCGAGTCACAACATTTCACGCCTCAGAAATAAAATATTACTTATTGATGATATAAATTTTAACTTCGAATCATTCGTAGCAAGAATAATAAATAAATAAAAGTTTTGGCTGCATAGCTTTTGTAGCACTGCGGTGAACGATGTATTTTTGTAGACCTGTAGATTCTGTTTTAAAGCAAATAATTTCTTTCATGTTACTGAAATATGTGAACTACTGGGAACGCCTCTGAACACTTGCCAAGTAGTTTCTGGAAGAGGAAATGATATGTTCAGTATCTTGAAATACTTGAAGGCCAGGTCCTCCAAGAACTGCACAATACCATCACTTTACTGGAGTGAGAGTCATGGCGGAAAATGTAAACTAGATAAGCCTAGCGAATAGGTATTGTGGGTTATGTTTATTAACGTTAATCGACCAGAAACGAAGTAAAACGAGTTAGAAATTGAGCTGTTTATGAGGAGGTATTGGTTAAACAATACTGCTGTCAGCAGTTGCCTGCTGGACTCAGCAGCAATACAACACAAAACTCAGACAATGGTGACCCAGGCTGATAAATCATTCCATTCAGCATTTGCAAAATGTTCTGGATTTCATATCGGCAAATTCCTCTCTTTGGAATCCAGTATTTGCAGCTGTCAGTCGCTTTGCTCTCGCTATATAGCGGGTATCATTTTTTCAGTGTAAAACGTATTACAAAACACGGGAAAAACGTTGATAACACGCAGAGCTTCACGAGAGAACCCACAAGAAACCTCAAAAATATTTATAGCTGGGAAAAAAAATCCTTTAAGCTCTCTGTTGAAAGCCCTTTACAGTATCCCTTAGAAAATTCCTTAAAGTGCCCCCTAGAAAACTCCGAATATCATCAAATTAGAAACCTCCCTTAAAATACTCTCAAGGGTTCTCTTAAAAGCATTCCCTAAATTACTCTAGCTTCCCTCCGGAACACTTTTTTAGGTAATGCTACTTCTTGGAGCTCGTGGATTTGCTTAGCAATTTATACAAGAATAGAACTGTTTTCTGAAATTGTCTAAGAAACATTAGCTAACACACACGCACACAGTTGGGAAGTAGGAACCCCGCACATAAAGCTGGAAGGTAGGAACCTCCAGCATACCTCTCTTTTAAAGAACACACTAGAGCAGATGTCCCGAAAGGAGATAAAATGACAGTGGATTATGAGAGCTTTCATAATAAAGGAAATAATGCCAGTGATGACACTATTCAACTCAATTGTGCTCTTTTGCTTTGAGTATTCTTCAGAGTTGACAGCTCCGTTCAGGGCAAGAGAGATATCAGAGCTGAAACAGATACAGAGATCATTTGCGGCTTGAACTGAGCCAACAAACATTTTAAATTACTGGAATCGCCTCAAAGTAGCGAGGCGAGAGAGATACATGATAAAGCAAACTTAAAAGATACTTGAGAGCCTAGTCTCTCATTTTATATTTCAGTCTCATGTGTTGTCTTACGATCTAGGAACACGCAGCCTAACCAACCCTCTCTTCTCCTTTATTTACCTCACTGTATCGTAAAGCTTTTGGAAATTCAAGAGACAATTTGCCGTTGTGGAACCCTTGTTAGTAGTGTCATGTGAATCTGATATTTTCTAGTACTTTAGCGACCCTCAAGGATGAGGGGCTCTTCATCTAGGGAATTGGATCTGTGCTCCAGTTCCCTGAATTAAGCCTGAATACCTTCCTCCCCCTCCCCCACAGGCACTATATAAACTCTACGGGTGTACCTCTCCTATAATAATAATAATAATAATAATAATAACAATAACAGTACCTTAAGTGAGAATACCAGTCAACAAAATGGGTTTATAATTTATTGGTTCTTGTATTCTTTACTATAACTACAGTTGCAGTCTTCCAGCAGTATTCCAGCTGCCTCTTTTTCATTAACTTGTTGAATATCCAGGCTTAGGATTCGCTCAGTTCCTCTTTTTTTTTTATCGCAGTACACAATGACATTCTGTCCCGTCTTTCTGCTTTTATGACATGTAAATTCCACAGAAACTCTCATTTTTTACTTTGTCATTCAGATTTATTCTTATCCTTGCTTTTTTGCCTTCCTCCTTTCTCCTCAAAATTCTTAGGTAAAGATCTCATTGGAGTTCTAGTTTTTGCATTCGTAAGTAATTGCGTTGAAGTGCGTGCTGCTAGCACCAACAACAGCCTAACTAATCAGGCTATCAACCAGGAAGCCTGATCTGGGACTGGACCATGAGGCGATGACCCCAAGACAGCAGGAGCAGTTAACACCATGGGAACTTCCCTGTCATCCTTCGTCAGTCCACCACATCCTTCTCGAGTATTATTACTAGGCTCCTCACTGTCATTTATCATCCGAAGTGGCTATACATCAGTTTTGGCTCTGTGATTAGCCTTGGCTGCTATGTTATTTTGGAATTGTCTCTCTGTGTCCTTTGCGTGTGTGGGGAGGTGGGAGGGGTGTCGGTGAGTAGGGAATACAGGCAGAGATTACCTACTTTACCTCATACTATGTTATCAATCTTAACGAGTCATTATTGGTGTTAATTGCGCCAGGCAAACTTGTAGTTTGGTCATTGCTATTGAGAAAAACGAGCGTCAATGAATACTTTGCCTGTTCACGTTCCCTGTGGGAGCAAGAAATTAAAACCCACACAGATAGAGATTCCACTTAAGATTGTGTCTGTTTGCTTAGTGGCAGCCAGCCTTGCAAGAGAATGGCTTCCTCTGGACGGTTCGTGATACTAGTATCTACGGCATGACTCTCAGGCACGAGGTGGGTCCTCCACTGCTGCCCACCTGCTGTTTGCCTGCCCTTTCTTGCCTTGTCCTGGCTTGTCCTGCCCTGTCCTGCCTTGCCTTGCCCTGATCTAGCCTGGCTTGGCTTGCCTCCCTGCCTGCCTCCCTGCCTGTTTGCTTGCCTTCCTGACCTCCATGCCAGTCCTGTTATTCTCTCACTCTTTCCTTCACTTAATTTTCTTTCCCCCTTTGTCCCCTTTCTTTTTCTTTTCCATCCTTTTTGGTATCCTCTCCTCTTTTCTAAAATATTTTTCTTTCTCCATTTTTTCCATTTTTTTTCTGTCCCAGCTTCCGCCCTCTCCCTCTCCCCCCCCTCTCTCTCTTCTTTTAAATTCTCCGTTTTGAATGCTCCGCCTTTCTTACTCTCTTGTTTTCCCTTATGCTTTGGTACACTTTCACTGTTTTCTCTAGGTATCTCTTTCTCCTCCCTATTTCTTTTAAATTTATATATATTGTGTGTGTGTGTGTGTGTGTGTGTGTGTGTGTGTGTGTGTGTGTGTGTGTGTGTGTGTGTGTGTGTGTGTGTGTGTGCGCGTGTGTGTTTTCGTCTGTCTTGGCAGATTAGTTCACGTGTGAATCAGACAAATCAGTTGTAGATATAAGCCCAGATGTATTCCCGTTAACTCCCCTTTTGGGGGCCTAGTTCGTACACCTTTTGTGTACCCACATGTTGTTGCGCTACCCTCCACGGAGTGGATTAACTAGTCGCTTCGGTGGCAAAAATTAAAATCTCTGATCTTCAGTGTTCTCGAGTCTTTTAAGACTTGCCTTTCAGTTTATTTAAGATCGGTTCTTCCCTTTGCACATTTTACCTTTTACTCCACCATTTCTCTTTAATCTTACCACTTCCCCCCCTCCTTCCGTTTCTCTTCTCTCACGTTCATTTCCATGCCTTTCCCTACTTCCCTTGCTTTTACTCTCTTGTTCCCACGCTCCCGTTAACCTAGAGTCACATTCCCCGAACTCAGTACCTGTTGTTTACTTATTAATGGTTCCTAAGTCATTGTCCCTGCTACCCGGTCTGAGACCTGGCCTCCTGACTGATAGCATGGCCAGTCAAACTGTTGGTGCTCACTGCACCACAGCCCAGATGAATCTACCTAGAAGTTCTCAAGTTCCCTCTTGAAGGGTGAGACCTATTGGCCGTTGTCTTTACACATTTAAATGGAAGGTGTTGAACAAGTGTTAAACTCTTTGCTCTTACTGAGTTTTCTCTGTATAAATATTGCTTCCATATTTACCACTGGGGATGTTTGGCAGCAGCGGGCAGTACTCGTGCTGTCGCGAGAGTACTTTTGATATAATGTTAGAACTCGCCTGTACTCCAGGGAGTATAGTTTGAGGGATTTAAGGGACCATCATTCCCTTTCTAATTTCTTATCTTCGACAGCAAAATCTGTATTAGTAATAATGGTAGAATTACCGACAGACTGTTAGGTAAAGGAACACAGATGCAGCTAATGTGCATCTGTGTTCATTGACCTAACAATATCTACATCGTTTAATTGTATAAACCTGGAGTACAGTTCTGGTACCGGTGTACTCAACATGTACTGACACTAGTTTATGTTCCTGGTTTATGTGATTCACTGTGAGGGCTCTCATTACTTCCATGTGACATGCAGTGCTCTCATTACTTCCATGTGACATGCAGTGCTCTCATTACTTCCATGTGACATGCAGTGCTCTCATTACTTCCATGTGACATGCAGTGCTCTCATTACTTCCATGTGACATGCAGTGCTCTCATTACTTCCATGTGACATGCAGTGATCTCATTACTTCCATGTGGCATGCAGTGCTCTCATTACTTCCATGTGACATGCAGTGCTCTCATTACTTCCATGTGACATGCAGTGCTGTCATTGCTCCCATGTGACATGCAGTGCTGTCATTGCTTCCATGTGGCATGCAGTGCTGTCATTACTTTCATGTGGCATGCAGTGCTGTCATTACTTTCATGTGGCATGCAGTGCTGTCAATACTTTCATGTGGCATGCAGTGCTGTCATTACTTCCATGTGGCATGCAGTGCTGTCATTACTTTCATGTGGCATGCAGTGCTGTCATTACTTACATGTGGCATGCAGTGCTGTCATTACTTCCATGTGACATGCAGTGCTGTCATTACTTCCATGTGACATGCAGTGCTGTCATTACTTCCATGTGGCATGCAGTGCTGTCAGTACTTTCATGTGGCATGCAGTGCTGTCAATACTTTCATGTGGCATGCAGTGCTGTCATTACTTTCATGTGGCATGCAGTGCTGTCATTACTTACATGTGGCATGCAGTGCTGTCATTACTTCCATGTGACATGCAGTGCTGTCATTACTTCCATGTGACATGCAGTGCTGTCATTACTTCCATGTGGCATGCAGTGCTGTCATTACTTCCATGTGGCATGCAGTGCTGTCATTACTTCCATGTGGCATGCAGTGCTGTCATTACTTCCATGTGGCATGCAGTGCTGTCATTAATTCCATGTGGCATGCAGTGCTGTCATTACTTCCATGTGGCATGCAGTGCTGTCATTACTTCCATGTGGCATGCAGTGCTGTCATTACTTCCATGTGACATGCAGTGCTGTCATTGCTCCCATGTGACATGCAGTGCTGTCATTGCTTCCATGTGGCATGCAGTGCTGTCATTACTTCCATGTGGCATGCAGTGCTGTCATTACTTTCATGTGGCATGCAGTGCTGTCATTACTTCCATGTGGCATGCAGTGCTGTCATTACTTCCATGTGGCATGCAGTGCTGTCATTACTTCCATGTGGCATACAGTGCTGTCATTACTTCCATGTGGCATGCAGTGCTCTCATTACTTCCATGTGGCATGCAGTGCTCTCATTACTTCCATGTGACATGCAGTGCTCTCATTACTTCCATGTGGCATGCAGTGCTGTCATTACTTCCATGTGACATGCAGTGCTGTCATTACTTCCATGTGGCATGCAGTGCTGTCATTACTTCCATGTGGCATGCAGTGCTGTCATTACTTCCATGTGACATGCAGTGCTGTCATTACTTCCATGTGGCATGCAGTGCTGTCATTACTTCCATGTGGCATGCAGTGCTGTCATTACTTCCATGTGGCATGCAGTGCTGTCATTACTTCCATGTGGCATGCAGTGCTGTCATTACTTCCATGTGACATGCAGTGCTGTCATTGCTTCCATGTGGCATGCAGTGCTGTCATTACTTCCATGTGGCATGCAGTTCTGTCATTACTTCCATGTGGCATGCAGTGCTGTCATAACATCGAAATATCAAACAAACATCTGTATGATAAAGAAGACACAATTTGTCTTCATCAAATACTTGATACAGTTAATTAGTGGTGTAATGTACCATTACAGACGCCTTTGAATTCAGTGTGTTCCTCCCCTGTTACAGTAATGTTTTTTCATTCATTGATGCGCCATTTTTTGGGAGGGTTGTACTCTATGGAATTTGTCATAACTTTGTGAGATCGTATGTGGATGCTCCATTAATTTCCCTGACACTCCATACCAGCAGACACCCCAGGCATAATGTCAACAACTTTTGTGCTGGTAATTAATAACGGGATCTGTGTTGACAGCTAATTTATTGAAATATGTGCTTCCAGTCCAACTCCCTCGGTTCAACTCCCTCGGTTCAACTCCCTCGGTTCAATTCCCTCGGTTCAACTCCCTCGGTTCAACTCCCTCGGTTCAACTCCCTCGGTTCAACTTCCTCGGTTCAACTTCCTCGGTTCTGTGCTTGTTGCGTTTTCCGTGCTTGCCTTTTAACCCTGGCTCACCGCAGTCTTTATGTTCTTAGGTTGCTACTGTGTGGTGGAGCTAATTTTTCAGTCTAGTCCAAAGTAATACCATTATATCTTGTCATGTGCTCATATTTTTGCCAGAAAAAAAAGACATTGGTCAGATCACTAGACATGACTGACACCAGCATCACTAGACATGACTGACACCAGCATCACTAGACATGACTGACACCAGCATCACTAGACATGACTGACACCAGCATCACTAGACATGACTGACACCAGCATCACTAGACATGAAGGACACCAGCATCACTAGACATGAAGGACACCAGCATCACTAGACATGAAGGACACCAGCATCACTAGACATGACGGACACCAGCATCACTAGACATGGCTGACACCAGCATCACTAGACATGACTGACACCAGCATCACTAGACATGGCTGACACCAGCATCACTAGACATGACTGACACCAGCATCACTAGACATGACTGACACCAGCATCACTAGACATGACTGACACCAGCATCATTAGACATGACTGACACCAGCATCACTAGACTTGACTGACACCAGCATCACTAGACATGAATGACAGCAGCATCACTAGATATGACTGACACCAGCATCACTAGACTTGACAGACACCAGCATCACTAGACATGAATGACACCAGCATCACTAGACATGACTGACACCAGCATCACTAGACATGACTGACACCAGCATCACTAGACATGATTGACACCAGCATCAGTAGACATGACTGACACCAGCATCAATAGACTTGACAGACACCAGCATCACTAGACATGACTGACAACAGCATCACTAGACATGACTGACACCAGCATCACTAGACTTGACTAACACCAGAATCACTAGACATGAATGACACCAGCATCACTAGACATGACTGACACCAGCATCACTAGACTTGACAGACACCAGCATCACTAGACATGAATGACACCAGCATCACTAGACATGACTGACACCAGCATCACTAGACTTGACTAACACCAGAATCACTAGACATGACTGACACCAGCATCACTAGACTTGACTAACACCAGAATCACTAGACATGACTGACACCAGCATCACTAGACTTGACTAACACCAGAATCACTAGACATGACAGACACCAGCATCACTAGACATGACTGACACCAGAATCACTAGACATGACTGACACCAGCATCACTAGACATGACAGACACCAGCATCACTAGACATGACTGACACCAGCATCACTAGACATGACTGACACCAGCATCACTAGACATGACTGACACCAGCATCACTAGACATGACTGACACCAGCATCACTAGACATGACTGACACCAGCATCACTAGACATGACTGACACCAGCATCACTAGACATGACAGACACCAGCATCACTAGACATGACTGACACCAGCATCACTAGACATGACTGACACCAGCATCACTAGACATGACTGACACCAGCATCACTAGACATGACTGACACCAGCATCACTAGACTTGACTAACACCAGCATCACTAGACTTGACTAACACCAGCATCACTAGACATGACTGACACCAGCATCACTAGACATAACTGACACCAGCATCACTAGACATGACTGACACCAGCATCACTAGACTTGACTAACACCAGCATCACTAGACATGACTGACACCAGCATCACTAGACATGACTGACACCAGCATCACTAGACATGACTGACACCAGCATCACTAGACATGACTGACACCAGCATCACTAGACATGACTGACACCAGCATCACTAGACATAACTGACACCAGCATCACTAGACATGACTGACACCAGCATCACTAGACATAACTGACACCAGCATCACTAGACATGACTGACACCAGCATCACTAGACATGACTGACACCAGCATCACTAGACATGACTGACACCAGCATCACTAGACATGACTGACACCAGCATCACTAGACATGACTGACACCAGCATCACTAGACATGACTGACACCAGCATCACTAGACATGACTGACACCAGCATCACTAGACATGACTGACACCAGCATCACTAGACATGACTGACACCAGCATCACTAGACATGACTGACACCAGCATCACTAGACATGACTGACACCAGCATCACTAGACATGACTGACACCAGCATCACTAGACATTTTCACATTTATTTTCCTGACGAATAAAATACCATCAGTGTGAGTCCTGCTTCGTCGTCTGTTTGTGACAGAGACGGGACCAATGGTTTCAATTTTAAGCGATCGAGTCTGCAAGTTTAATCCTGCAGTAGGCGTCTGGGCCTACTGCAGGATTTACAAGTTGTTTCCTGTTCTCGTGGTGTTTACCTCTTTGTGTTTACCTCTGTGTTTGAGTTTGTGTTTACTCATTTCTTTCTTCTTTTTTGTCTTCTTTCAATGGTTATGTGTAACTTTTCCTCCGTTCAGAGTTTCTGATGTCCTTGACGTCAGCATGTTTTGCCGTTCTCCTCCTCCACAGTACAGCGTGTCTTGGTCCTCTCCTCTTCCTCCAGAATGCAGCATATCTTGCCTTTCCTCCTCCAGAGTGCAGCATATCTTGCCTCTCCTCCTCCAGAATGCAGCATATCTTGCCTCTCCTCCTCCAGAGTGCAGCATATCTTGCCTCTCCTCCTCCAGAGTGCAGCATATCTTGCCTCTCCTCCTCCAGAGTGCAGCATATCTTGCCTCTCCTCCTCCAGAGTGCAGCATATCTTGCCTCTCCTCCTCCAGAGTGCAGCATATCTTGCCTCTCCTCCTCCAGAGTGCAGCATATCTTGCCTCTCCTCCTCCAGAGTGCAGCATATCTTGCCTCTCCTCCTCCAGAGTGCAGCATATCTTGCCTCTCCTCCTCCAGAGTGCAGCATATCTTGCCTCTCCTCCTCCAGAATGCAGCATATCTTGCCTCTCCTCCTCCAGAATGCAGCATATCTTGCCTCTCCTCCTCCAGAGTGCAGCATATCTTGCCTCTCCTCCAGAGTGCAGCATATCTTGCCTCTCCTCCTCCAGAGCGCAGCATATCTTGCCTCCTCCAGAGTGCAGCATATTTTGCATCTCCTCCAGAGTGCAGCATATCTTGCCTCTCCTCCAGAGTGCAACATATCTTGCCTCTCCTCCAGAGTGCAGCATATCTTGCTTCTCCTCCTCCAGAGTGCAGCATATCTTGCTTCTCCTCCTCCAGAGTGCAGCATATCTTGCTTCTCCTCCTCCAGAGTGCAGCATATCTTGCCTCTCCTTCTCCAGAGTGCAGCATATCTTGCCTCTCCTCCTCCAGAGTGCAGCATATCTTGCCTCTCCTCCTCCAGAGTGCAGCATATCTTGCCTCTCCTCCTCCAGAGCGCAGCATATCTTGCCTCTCCTCCAGAGTGCAGCATATTTTGCGTCTGCTCCAGAGTGCAGCATATTTTGCCTCTCCTCCAGAGTGCAACATATCTTGCCTCTCCTCCAGAGTGCAGCATATCTTGCTTCTCCTCCTCCAGAGTGCAGCATATCTTGCCCCTCCTCCTTCAGAGTGCAGCATATCTTGCCTCTCCTCCAGAGAGCAGCATATCTTGCCTCTCCTCCTCCAGAGTGCAGCATATCTTGCCCCTCCTCCTTCAGAGTGCAGCATATCTTGCCTCTCCTCCAGAGTGCAGCATATCTTGCCTCTCCTCCTCCAGAGTGCAGCATATCTTGCCCCTCCTCCTTCAGAGTGCAGCATATCTTGCCTCTCCTCCAGAATGCAGCATATCTTGCCTCTCTTCCTCCAGAGTGCAGCATATCTTGCCTCTCTTCCTCCAGAGTGCAACATATCTTGCCTCTCCTCCATAGTGCAGCATATCTTGCTTCTCCTCCTCCAGAGTGCAGCATATTTTGCCTCTCCTCCTCCAGAGTGCAGCATATCTTGCCCCTCCTCCAGAGTGCAGCATATCTTGCCTCTCTTCCTCCGGAGTGCAGCATATCTTGCCTCTCCTCCTCCAGAGTGCAGCATATCTTGCCTCTCCTCCTCCAGAGAGCAGCATATCTTGCCTCTCCTCCTCCAGAGAGGAGCATATCTTGCCTCTCCTCCTCCAGAGAGGAGCATATCTTGCCTCTCCTCCTCCAGAGTGCAGCATATCTTGCCTCTCCTCCTCCAGAGTGCAGCATATCTTGCCTCTCCTCCTCCAGAGTGCAGCATATCTTGCCTCTCCTCCTCCAGAGTGCAGCATATCTTGCCTCTCCTCCTCCAGAGTGCAGCATATCTTGCCCCTCCTCCTTCAGAGTGCAGCATATCTTGCCTCTCCTCCAGAATACAGCATATCTTGCCTCTCTTCCTCCAGAGTGCAGCATATCTTGCCTCTCTTCCTCCAGAGTGCAACATATCTTGCCTCTCCTCCAGAGTGCAGCATATCTTGCTTCTCCTCCTCCAGAGTGCAGCATATTTTGCCTCTCCTCCTCCAGAGTGCAGCATATCTTGCCCCTCCTCCAGAGTGCAGCATATCTTGCCTCTCTTCCTCCAGAGTGCAGCATATCTTGCCTCTGCTCCTCCAGAGTGCAGCATATCTTGCCTCTCCTCCTCCAGAGAGCAGCATATCTTGCCTCTCCTCCTCCAGAGAGCAGCATATCTTGCCTCTCCTCCTCCAGAGTGCAGCATATCTTGCCTCTCCTCCTCCAGAGTGCAGCATATCTTGCCTCTCCTCCTCCAGAGCGCAGCATATCTTGCCTCTCCTCCTCCAGAGTGCAGCATATCTTACCTCTCCTCCTCCAGAGAGCAGCATATCTTGCCTCTCCTCCTCCAGAGTGCAGCATATCTTGCCTCTCCTCCTCCAGAGTGCAGCATATCTTGCCTCTCCTCCTCCAGAGTGCAGCATATCTTGCCTCTCCTCCTCCAGAGAGCAGCATATCTTGCCTCTCCTCCTCCAGAGTGCAGCATATCTTGCCTCTCCTCCTCCAGAGTGCAGCATATCTTGCCTCTCCTCCTCCAGAGCGCAGCATATCTTGCCTCTCCTCCTCCAGAGTGCAGCATATCTTACCTCTCCTCCTCCAGAGAGCAGCATATCTTGCCTCTCCTCCTCCAGAGTGCAGCATATCTTGCCTCTCCTCCTCCAGAGTGCAGCATATCTTGCCTCTCCTCCTCCAGAGTGCAGCATATCTTGCCTCTCCTCCTCCAGAGAGCAGCATATCTTGCCTCTCCTCCTCCAGAGTGCAGCATATCTTGCCTCTCCTCCTCCAGAGTGCAGCATATCTTGCCTCTCCTCCTCCAGAGTGCAGCATATCTTGCCTCTCCTCCTCCAGAGTGCAGCATATCTTGCCTCTCCTCCTCCAGAGTGCAGCATATCTTGCCTCTCCTCCTCCAGAGTGCAGCATATCTTACCTCTCCTCCTCCTGAGAGCAGCATATCTTGCCTCTCCTCCTCCAGAGAGCAGCATATCTTGCCTCTCCTCCTCCAGAGTGCAGCATATCTTGCCTCTCCTCCTCCAGAGTGCAGCATATCTTGCCTCTCCTCCTCCAGAGAGCAGCATATCTTGCCTCTCCTCATCCAGAGTGCAGCATATCTTGCCTCTCCTCCTCCAGAGAGCAGCATATCTTGCCTCTCATCCTCCAGAGTGCAGCATGTCTTGCCTCTCCTCCTCCAGAGTGCAGCATATCTTGCCTCTCCTCCTCCAGAATGCAGCATATCTTGCCTCTCCTCCTCCAGAGTGCAGCATATCTTGCCTCTCCTCCTCCAGAGTGCAGCATATCTTGCCTCTCCTCCTCCAGAGTGCAGCATATCTTGCCTCTCCTCCTCCAGAGTGCAGCATATCTTGCCTCTCCTCCTCCAGAATGCAGCATATCTTGCCTCTCCTCCTCCAGAGTGCAGCATATCTTGCCTCTCCTCCTCCAGAGTGCAGCATATCTTGCCTCTCCTCCTCCAGAGTGCAGCATATCTTGCCTCTCCTCCTCCAGAGTGCAGCATATCTTGCCTCTCCTCCTCCAGAGTGCAGCATATCTTGCCTCTCTTCCTCCAGAATGCAGCATATCTTGCCTCTCCTCCTCCAGAATGCAGCATATCTTGCCTCTCCTCCTCCAGAGTGCAGCATATCTTGCCTCTCCTCCTCCAGAGTGCAGCATATCTTGCCTCTCCTCCTCCAGAGTGCAGCATATCTTGTCTCTCCTCCTCCAGAGTGCAGCATATCTTGCCTCTCCTCCTCCAGAGTGCAGCATATCTTGCCTCTCCTCCAGAATGTAGCATATCTTGCCTCTCCTCCTCCAGAATGCAGCATATCTTGCCTCTCCTCCTCCAGAATGCAGCATATCTTGCCTCTCCTCCTCCAGAATGCAGCATATCTTGTCTCTCCTCCTCCAGAGTGCAGCATATCTTGCCTCTCCTCCTCCAGAATGCAGCATATCTTGCCTCTCCTCCTCCAGAGTGCAGCATATCTTGCCTCTCCTCCTCCAGAATGCAGCATATCTTGCCTCTCCTCCTTCAGAGTGCAGCATATCTTGCCTCTCCTCCTCCAGAGTGCAGCATATCTTGCCTCTCCTCCAGAATGTAGCATATCTTGCCTCTCCTCCTCCAGAATGCAGCATATTTTGCCTCTCCTCATCCAGAGTGCAGCATATCTTGCCTCTCCTCCTCCAGAGAGCAGCATATCTTGCCTCTCATCCTCCAGAGTGCAGCATGTCTTGCCTCTCCTCCTCCAGAGTGCAGCATATCTTGCCTCTCCTCCTCCAGAATGCAGCATATCTTGCCTCTCCTCCTCCAGAGTGCAGCATATCTTGCCTCTCCTCCTCCAGAGTGCAGCATATCTTGCCTCTCCTCCTCCAGAGTGCAGCATATCTTGCCTCTCCTCCTCCAGAGTGCAGCATATCTTGCCTCTCCTCCTCCAGAGTGCAGCATATCTTGCCTCTCCTCCTCCAGAGTGCAGCATATCTTGCCTCTCCTCCTCCAGAGTGCAGCATATCTTGCCTCTCCTCCTCCAGAGTGCAGCATATCTTGCCTCTCTTCCTCCAGAATGCAGCATATCTTGCCTCTCCTCCTCCAGAATGCAGCATATCTTGCCTCTCCTCCTCCAGAGTGCAGCATATCTTGCCTCTCCTCCTCCAGAGTGCAGCATATCTTGCCTCTCCTCCTCCAGAGTGCAGCATATCTTGCCTCTCCTCCAGAATGTAGCATATCTTGCCTCTCCTCCTCCAGAATGCAGCATGTCTTGCCTCTCCTCCTCCAGAATGCAGCATATCTTGCCTCTCCTCCTCCAGAATGCAGCATATCTTGTCTCTCCTCCTCCAGAGTGCAGCATATCTTGCCTCTCCTCCTCCAGAATGCAGCATATCTTGCCTCTCCTCCTCCAGAGTGCAGCATATCTTGCCTCTCCTCCTCCAGAATGCAGCATATCTTGCCTCTCCTCCTCCAGAGTGCAGCATATCTTGCCTCTCCTCCTCCAGAGTGCAGCATATCTTGCCTCTCCTCCAGAATGTAGCATATCTTGCCTCTCCTCCTCCAGAATGCAGCATATTTTGCCTCTCCTCCTCCAGAGTGCAGCATATCTTGCCTCTCCTCCTCCAGAATGTAGCATATCTTGCCTCTCCTCCTCCAGAATGCAGCATATCTTGCCTCTCCTCCTCCAGAATGCAGCATATCTTGCCTCTCCTCCTCCAGAGAGCAGCATATCTTGCCTCTCCTCCTCCAGAGAGCAGCATATCTTGCCTCTCCTCCTCCAGAGAGCAGCATATCTTGCCTCTCCTCCTCCAGAGTGCAGCATATCTTGCCTCTCCTCCTCCAGAGTGCAGCATATCTTGCCTCTCCTCCTCCAGAGTGCAGCATATCTTGCCTCTCCTCCTCCAGAGTGCAGCATATCTTGCCTCTCCTCCTCCAGAGTGCAATATATCTTTCCTCTCCTCCTCCTGAGAGCAGCATATCTTGCCTCTCCTCCTCCAGAGTGCAGCATATCTTGCCTCTCCTCCTCCAGAGTGCAGCATATCTTGCCTCTCCTCCTCCAGAGTGCAGCATATCTTGCCTCTCCTCCTCCTGAGAGCAGCATATCTTGCCTCTCCTCCTCCAGAGTGCAGCATATCTTGCCTCTCCTCCTCCAGAGTGCAGCATATCTTGCCTCTCATCCTCCAAAGTGCAGCATATCTTGCCTCTCCTCCTCCAGAATGCAGCATATGTTGCCTCTCCTCCTCCAGAGTGCAGCATATCTTGCCTCTCCTCCTCCTGAGTGCAGCATATCTTGCCTCCCCTCCTCCAAAGTGCAGCATATCTTACCTCTCCTCCAGAGTGCAGCATATCTTGCCTCTTCTCCTCCAGAGTGCAGCATATCTTGCCGCTCATCCTCCAGAGTGCAGCATATCTTGCCTCTCCTCCTCCAGAGTGCAGCATATCTTGCCTCTCCTCCTCCAGAGTGCAGCATATCTTGCCTCTCCTCATCCAGAGTGCAGCATATCTTGCCTCTCCTCATCCAGAGTGCAGCATATCTTGCCTCTCCTCCTCCAGAGTGCAGCATATCTTGCCTCTCCTCCTCCAGAGAGCAGCATATCTTGCCTCTCCTCCTCCAGAGAGCAGCATATCTTGCCTCTCCTCCTCCAGAGTGCAGCATATCTTGCCTCTCCTCATCCAGAGTGCAGCATATCTTGCCTCTCCTCCTCCAGAGTGCAGCATATCTTGCCTCTCCTCATCCAGAGTGCAGCATATCTTGCCTCTCCTCCTCCAGAGTGCAGCATATCTTGCCTCTCCTCCTCCAGAATGCAGCATATCTTGCCTCTCCTCCTCCAGAGTGCAGCATATCTTGCCTCTCCTCCTCCAGAGTGCAGCATATCTTGCCTCTCCTCCTCCAGAGTGCAGCATATCTTGCCTCTCCTCCTCCAGAGTGCAGCATATCTTGCCTCTCCTCCAGAATGTAGCATATCTTGCCTCTCCTCCTCCAGAATGCAGCATATCTTGCCTCTCCTCCTCCAGAATGCAGCATATCTTGCCTCTCCTCCTCCAGAATGCAGCATATCTTGTCTCTCCTCCTCCAGAGTGCAGCATATCTTGCCTCTCCTCCTCCAGAATGCAGCATATCTTGCCTCTCCTCCTCCAGAGTGCAGCATATCTTGCCTCTCCTCCTCCAGAATGCAGCATATCTTGCCTCTCCTCCTCCAGAGTGCAGCATATCTTGCCTCTCCTTCAGAATGTAGCATATCTTGCCTCTCCTCCTCCAGAATGCAGCATATTTTGCCTCTCCTCCTCCAGAGTGCAGCATATCTTGCCTCTCCTCCTCCAGAATGTAGCATATCTTGCCTCTCCTCCTCCAGAATGCAGCATATCTTGCCTCTCCTCCTCCAGAATGCAGCATATCTTGCCTCTCCTCCTCCAGAATGCAGCATATCTTGCCTCTCCTCCTCCAGAATGCAGCATATCTTGCCTCTCCTCCTCCAGAATGCAGCATATCTTGCCTCTCCTCCTCCAGAATGCAGCATATCTTGCCTCTCCTCCTCCAGAATGCAGCATATCTTGCCTCTCCTCCTCGAGTTAACTATGCGACAGAGTTCCCCACAGTTCGTGCGTGTTTGGTCAATATATATCCTCGTGATACTCCGCTGTCACTCACACACATGCTTCTCCTCCTCCTCCTCCTCCTTCCCTTCCCTTCTTGAACGTCCCCTTCTCCCCTTACACCTGCATTCTTGCACGCTCGTTCATGTTCATCATATTCAGCCTCATGTTCACCCTAGCCACTCAGCACCACTGTGATGGAGAATCCAATCACCTTCGATCCTAAGAAAGGGGAGGATAGCTACAATTCTTCCTCGGATCAAGATCCCATCACCATTAAGGAAAGAGGGTGAAGGAAGGGCTGAAGTGGCAGTTATAATTCCAGTGGTGGTAACTATGAGTTTCAGTGGTGGTAACTATGACAGTTTCAGTGGTAGTCACTGTGACAGTGAAAGTGGTGGTAACTGTGGCAGTTTCTGTGGTAGTAACTGTGACAATTAAAGTGGTGGTAGCTATGACAGTTTCATTGGTAGTAGATTCAATTCTAAAAGTATGAATAATAGAAGCCCTCAGGTTGTTCTTCAACTCTATATATCCTTGGTTAGGCCTCATTTAGATTATGCTGCACAGTTCTGGCCACTGTATTACAGAATGGATATAAATGCTCTGGAAAACGTACAAAGGAGGATGACAAAGATGATCCCGTGTATCAGAAATCTTCCCTATGAGGATAGACTGAGGGCCATGAATCTGCACTCTCTCGAAATGCGTAGAATAAGGGGGGATATGATCGAGGTGTATAAATGGAAAATCGGAATAAATAAAGGGGATGTAAATAGCGTGCTGAAAATTTCCAGCTAAGACAGGACTCGCAGCTATGGTTTCAAGTTGGAAAAATTCACATTCAGGAAGGATATAGGAAAGCACTGGTTTGGTAATAGAGTTGTGGATGAGTGGAACAAACTCCCCAGTAAAGTTATTCAGGCTTAAACGTTATGTAGTTTTAAAAATAAGTTAGATAAATACATGAGTGGGTGTGGGTGGGTGTGAGTTGGACCTGACTAACTTTTTGCTGCTGGGCCTGGTGCTGTGCTCCTTCCTTGAGTGTAGGTGAATAGACTGGGAGGGTCATTGGACTATTCCGTGGTGGGGGGACATGGACCTGCTTCGCATGGGTCAGTAGGCCTGTTGCAGTGTTCCTTCTTTCTTATGTTCTTATGCTAACTGTGACAATGTCAGTGGTAGCAGCTATAACGAAGTGGTAGCAATTATGACAATTGCAGTAGTAGCAATTTTGACAGTTCCAGTGGAAGAAGTTATGCTAATCACAGTGGTAACAACTATCACGCTATTTATAATAGTACGTAATAGTTACACTGACAGTAAATAATTTTTATTAGTGTGTTTTCCTCTCAAGTGACTACTACTATCGACATAAAATGGCCCCGAGGAAATGGAGTAATGTTCTGTGAGAAAAATGGCTATAATAACCATAATTTTTAAAGGGATGGAGGGGTAAGCCAGCAAAATGCCTCGGTCAGATGACCAAAAGCTCCAGCTGCGGGTCATCATATGACTAGGACCCGCGTCAGAAAACACTTGTCTTGTTTCCTGACGAACCACCTTCTTCTTCTTATGACCAGAGTCTTTGGTAAGATGGGCAAGGAAGAAGGATGGGTAAGGATAGAAATATTGAAAAAGGGTGGGAGGGGATAGTGAGGTAGGATATAAAAGGTAAGTGGCCCAACCACTTTGGTGTAATTTAAAAAGTGTATGTGGAATAATAAAATATTCTTGAAGGGGTATAATATTAACCCATCAGAGTCACGTAGATATAACAGAATATAAGTACATGACTCTGAATTGGTAGTAATTATACAAGTTGCAATTGCTCTTTTTTTTGCGATTGCACAACGAATATTTAAACGACAATGAAGGCGATAGTTGTCTGGACAATTCGTAAAGAATTACTTGACACGTTAGCTTCTTACAAGGTGGTGTCCCGCCTTAGTAAATGTAGCATAATTTTTACAGTAGATTGCTATACAAGATGTCTCCCTAATTGGGGGCGATGATTTTCTTAGTATACATAGAAGAGTTGTGGTGTTACCCAATCATCTTCATCTGCAGGGAGGTTGCTCAAGATCAATGGTCGATGGTAATCGTCTTTATGGATGAAGCGACGCACCCTCTGTGGGAGAGTCATTCTTTGAATCCTGTGAGGAGGAGTATTGATGATATAATCCGTGGTATTTTCAACTTGGAGAGGATGTTCTCTATCTGGCATGTAGAGTTCTTGCATTGCATAGAGTTGTTTCTTCTTCAGGGTATCAAGGCGTACATTTAAGGCAGTAATATCCTGTTGTACGTGTAAATCTGCCGTTTTAACTCTCTCTCCTCCTGGTGCTCGTAATAAAGCGGAGAGCTCTATTCTGGACCTGTTGTAACTTTAGCATGTTGGTCTTTGTTGTTAACGACATTGGGACACATGGGTATTCGAGTGTTGGTCTTATCATTTTATACAGATGTTTTTTGACATATGTTGGGGCTTCATTAAATCTAAAGAGACTGCCAGTACCGGCTTTGGTTATGTTTATCTTTTTATTGACGTGAGATGTTGAGTGGAGCAGCCTGTCTATTTCATATCATGTCAGGAACTATCCTGACTATGGAACTGAACTTCTCCAGCCCGAGGGACTGACAACCTCAAATTCTACGACTACAAGGGTGATGGACTGATTACATCGTCTTCACATCTCTACTGTTCCTGCCTACTTTCTGTATTCGACTGAAGAAGCCTACTGTGTAGGCGAAACGTTTCGGAATAAAGTTGTCTATCTGTTGCATATGTGTCTTACCTAACAACCTGTCGGTATTGTATACCATTTTGATGTTCAGGATTTCTAATGGCTACCGGTGTACCTCTGATGGAGATACCCCCTTTATCTTCGATGGTTGATGCAAAACATCCTATCGTGCTAACCAGGACTTTGTCAGGGTTGGTCGTAATTCTCCATTTCTTTTCCCAATTGGATGTTGACGAACTTTACCTAACCTAACCTAACCTAAACTCTCTCATGTCTAGTCCTCCTCTTCCTCCTCCTCCTCCTCCTCTTCCTTCTCCTCTTCCTTCTCCTCTTCCTTCTCTTCCTTCTCCTCTTCCTCCTCTTTCCTCCCCTAAAACCCTTCAGAGTGTTCGGTAGTAATTACCATGGCCACTTGAGTGCTCACTTAGCTTGACTCCTGCGAGATCTCTCACGTGGTAACTGGGTCACTCTCTGCCATGTTTCTTACTCGGCGATGCAAAGCAGATTTTTGGACGTTAAAGATTTTCGCGGTGTGAAGCAACGTCTCCCATTAAATTATTTTTTTCCGCATAAGTGGATACACCTGGAATGTGCTTCTACTAATTTATACGACACTTACGTAGTGGGAACATAAGCTAGCTGTGTTTTCCCTGTCATTATTCCATCACAAAATGGGTTACATTGTGTTGAAATCTGTCAGCCTGAGCTCGAGGATATTGCCAAGTATTCCGTCAAGAGTTCATCTGATCTGGCATCCCCGGGGGACGCTGACCCCTGGAATCGGCGATGTAGATCACACATTACTAAGAAGTTCATGGCATTTCTTGGGATGATCGAATCTGAATGTTCCATTCATTTTTTCGTACTTGATCCGCAGGAAATACAGACGTTGTATAATATTTACACATTTTGTGTTGTCATTAATAAGGGAATGTTAAAAAAAAAGAATCAGTGCTTATGCGCATATTATATACAGTATGGAGAGTGTAAATAATTATTATATGTCACTGTTTGGATATGATGGAATGACAAAAGTTGTTGCTAGAGTTGAACCTCAAATTTAGATTTTGCTACCGAATCGACATAGATATAATAATAATTCTGATCAGTTGGGCTGTTATACATACTGTTAACAGTATGTATACTTAGACTTTTTAACAGCATTATAGACAGGCTCCCTTGTCATGCTGACGTCACGTGACTTCCTTCCCCACGTAGGCCGTAGGCCAGAGCGCCCACTCTCGGTTCCCGACTAAGCTTTACAGGAAGGGGAGGTAGACTGGGCTCTCCACTGCGTGGTGCTAGCAGAAATAGGGTAATTGATCAGGCCAGGAAGCGGGGGCATTGACCCCATAAGCATCAGTAAGGAGACATAGACTTTACACCTAACCTCTCTTGGGAGATGTACATAAACAGACAAGGCCAGGCTTGTTTAGTGCTTGCCTGCTCAACCAGATTGTTGCTAAAAATGGTTATAACTATTACCATAATTTTTAAAAGGGTGGACCGACAAGCCAGCGGAAAGCTTCGGTCAGATGATCAAAAGCTCCAACGGCAGGTCATCCTCTGACTAAGACCCGCGTCAGGAAACGCTTGTCCTGTTTCCTGACGAACCTTACCTAACCTAACCTAGATTGTTGCTGCTGGTGGCCCTCTGGCTTAGTTGATCAGGCACTTACCGAGGATACTTGTCTAGTTTACTCTGATATCTTGTGGTTAGATGCCGAATAGTCTTCTATCACGGATGTTGATACAGTGGTCTCTTGGAATCACGGCGAATCTTCTTTTCACTGAGTTAATTGTACATTTTCTCCTTTATCTCTCAATCCAGTGTGTTGTTATGGTACTGTTATGGTTTGGGACTGAACCTCCAGTATCTTCAGGCATATATTATCCTATCTCTCTCTCTCTCTCTCTCTCTCTCTCTCTCTCTCTCTCTCTCTCTCTCTCTCTCTTTCTCTTCACCACTATAATGAGTACTTATTAAGGACTTTGATGTGTTCCCAGTAATGTTTCATTGGCTCTGTGGGGATCTTAAATGATATCTGTATCCCTCTTGAACTATAATCCCTGGAACGCACCTGGAGTATACCTGGAGAGAATTCCAAGGGTTAACGTCCCCTCAGCCTGGTCCTAGACCTGACCTTCTAGTGGATGGCCTCATCAACTAGACAGTTGGTGCCAGCCACAGGAAGGCTAGCGCCACAACCCTGCTCATCAGAAAGACGCGTCATAATTACAAAATCTTGAGGGTTTGATCCCAAATCTGCAGTCCACGGTCAAGGCTATCTATAAATATCACAACACCCACTACTGTCAAATCTGCGCTCCGAAGTTATTCCCTACGATGGCAGGAAGCTTGTCAGACGATGTCTCCTAGGAAAGAACGTTGCACACTTGCAGTCTGTGAAGCAACTCCTGATTTTCCTAATTATTCCTTATTTTCAGGAATTCTTGAATCTATTTTCCTAAATACATCATTGCAACTCCTGAGTCTCAGAAATTTCGACGTCAAGAAACAAACCTTTTTTCCCGTCAGCAATGTAGTTTTTTTGCAGAATCTGCCATTTAAAAAAAAAGATATAATTAAACTAGAGATTAAAAAATAGTTAACACTAAAAATAAGAAAAGTTAGAGAGATGTTGAAGTTAACTTAAGTTTATGGGGAAGGACAAAGATTATAACAAGAATATGGAAGACAAAAAATATTTTTTGAAGATTGTAGAAGCGAGAAAACTTGATATAATATAAAACTTTATATAATATTGGAATATTCGTGGGAAGGATAACAAGACAAAGATGAGTGGATGGGCGGCAACATAATAAATTAAGTAACGAGCAAAGCAAAAAAAAAACTGACGATAATCTTTGCTGCTTAATGCTGATAAATTGTCAAAAACGACACCAATTATCATCGATAATCATTAATTTATAATTGTTATTGTTGTAGGTATATTTTAATGAGCGGTGGCGAGGACTATTATAATAAAAAAAAATTAATTTATATACAGAATCACAGTTTTGTGCAATAAACAGAGATTCTGAGAAACTATTTTTTTTTGGTCATATAACTCACAATTTTCGATTAAAAAAAATAAGACTTGAGTCTGACCAAGAGGTGGGTTGGCAGACAGAGTTTCGAGTACGCAGCGCCACCTTAAACCCTCACTATGATCAATTTTTTTTTAATTTATTCTAAATTATTAGGATTTTTGTAAATTTTTCTCCTTAAAATTCAATTTAGAGAAGAAATATAATTGAGAATTATGATAATTTTCGTCTCTATACTGAACATAACATCAGTTCTCTTATATGGAATAATTATACGGAATTATATTATATGAAATTATATTATATGGAATTATATATTAGATTATATGGAAGAATTAAAAAAAAATCGAACTTTATTGCAGCTGGAACCTACGAGTCGGAGATCTTGTTAAAGACAAGAAAACAATTCCCACAAATCATAGTCCACAATACGGATTCTAAAATTATGCTGAAGGTTCTGATCCTTTAGTCAGTAGAAGAGTGAAGGGTCAGGGGAGATATTATCAAGACGTATAAAGTACTCAGGAGCATTTACCACATGAATTAAGACACATACACAAATAACCCACACATAAAAGAGAGAGGCTTACGACGACGTTTCGGTCCGACTTGGACCATTTACAAAGTCACACTAACCAGAAGTGGAGCAGGACGGCTATATATAGGCAGGAAGAGGTGGTGGTGGTAGTAGTATTGGTAGTAGTAGAGGTAGTAGTAGTAGCAGTAGTGGTAGTAGTGGGGAATAAGGAGGAGGAGCCAGTCAAATACAAAGAAAGGGGAGCACTGCAAGGGAGCTAGGTGCCCACAGAGGGAAAGCAAGTGCACAGAGGCGGGTGAAAGGGGAAGTGGTGAAATAAATAAAGAAGGAACAGAAACACGAGACAGAAGAAAGAAAGACAACCCAGAGGAGAAAAAGGAAAAAGGAAATGGGAAGAGGGAGAAGAAGAAAAAGAAAAAAAAATGAGGAGTCAGGTTAAGTCACGGGTGTTCTGAAGTTTGGAGCATTTTACAATGTAGTGGGAGAGGAAGGCATCTACAGAGACGAAGCCAGAACTAAGATTCATACAAGGAAAGTTGTGTATTAGAGAGGATTCAACTAGACGGCGACTGTTCGAGTTGGGAGTAGGGAAGACAGTTTTAGCAGAAGACCAGTCAATAGGATGGCTATGATCTCTGACGTGACAGAAAAGAGCATTGTTAGTGTCGGCAAGCCTAACACTATTTTTGTGCTCCCTAAGTCTGTCAGAAAGAGATAAGAACATAAGAACGAAGGAACACTGCAGCAGGCCTACTGGCCCATGCGAGACAGGTCCAAGTCTCCTACCGGCTTAAGCCAATGCACCCAACCTAGTCAGGTCAGGTCACCTTGACTTAAGGGAGGAACACGGCAACCGTCCTGGTAGCACAAGCTAATCAGGTCCAACTCACACCCACCCACATCCACTCATGTATTTATCCAACCTATTTTTAAAGCTACACAACGTTCTGGCCTCAATAACTGTACTTGGGAGTTTGCATAACCCAAATGGGGCCCAAACCCAAAGGGATGTATGGAGTTGAAAAAACCCCAACCTGAGGACCCCTTTATTTATCTTCTTGTTATAAACCCAAAAAGGTTTTTTGTTTTAAATTGCGAACACTTTGCACTGTTGCCGGTTTCAGATTCCTTCCGGAATTTCCAAATTTTTCTTTCCTTTTAAGATCTACTTTTTTAGTTTATATTTTGGCATTTTTTGTTTTGTCAACTTTTAGAACCATTTTCTATTTTAAAACTGCATCTGCCCCCTCTCCAATTTTAAATCAGTCTACCCCAAATTTTTCCATTTTCCCCCAATTTCCCCGGGGTAATTAAACCCTTTTTTGGTGTCTCCAAACTTGCTGATGTCGCTCTTTTTTCCCCTCATCTTTTGGTTTTTTTATTTGTAGACGGGGGGCCCTTTTCTTTTGGGGAAACCCCAAAATTTCGTGACCCCACTCTGATTTCCCCTTTTTATGCAAACTCTCTGCTGCCTTTTTCCCATGCCCCTTGGAAAAAAATTTCTCCTCCTTTTCCCATTTTTAATTTTCCTCAATAGTCTCTGATGTGGGACCCTGTAAAAAGCCTTACAAGCCCATGTAACAATATCATATTCTTTTCCAGTCTACCTCCTCAAATACCTTTTTAAAAAAAATTAACAAAAAAAATGAACAGGAACCCCCTTTGTAAAACCATGCTGGGACTTTTTGATTTTTATGTTTTCAAGTGGCTACAAATTTCCTGGGCTTTTGGTTCATAAATTTTCCCCACTATGGGGGTTAGGCTTTTTTGGCCCTATATTTTTGAAGCAAAGGACCTGTCCCCTCCCTTTAAAAAATAGGTATCACATTTCCTTTTTCCATATCTGGCACCATGCCATTTTGTAGTGATATGTTGAAAAGTTTAAAAGCCATTTTGTATTGATATATTAAAAAGGTTGTATTTTTCTCCAAGTATTGGGGGGACAGGAGCAAAAAAATAGAGTAGACCCCAGGAACACCCAGGGGAAGATTGGGTTGGCGAAGGGGTGTTGTTGGGGGAAAGGAAAACGATGTCAAGGGACGGAGAGAATTTTGGGATTAGAAAGACCGGAAATGTGGGGAAGGGGAAAAGGACAGAAAGAGTTCCCAGGAGTAAAATTTTGGGAGAGAAGAAGTTACTTTTGACGTGAGAGGGCAAAATCTATGAAAAGGGGAAAGGGGTCCCAAGGGCGGAAAAACGAATTATGAAGAGTGGAAATTTCTGCGGGGAAGGAACTGAGGATCACAGATGCGGAGGGGCGGAAAAGGGGGAATTAACATTTTTTCCCCGACGGGGGAAACATGATAGGAAAATGGTGAATTTTAAATACAACTGTGCATGGGTTTTGATGGGAAAAAAGGAAAAACCTGTACCCCCTGAGCGGTGGACATGGAATCGGGAAAGGGAAAGGGAAGAAGGGGGGGTTCCCATTCAGCTTTCTTAATGGAAGGGCAAGATTTTAAATTCAAGAAAGGTTGGAAAAACCTGGGTCAGGGGGCCCCAAGGCAAAGTTCACCCCATAGCTGGGCCAGAGTAAAGGTTGCACATCGAGGTGGGAAAGAAGAACAGTCTAAAGTATTCCTTTAAAGATTAAAGGACAGAAGGAGGGGGCCCATAGGGGCACAAGGGGTTTTGAGAATAATGGGCCCGGATAAGACCCAAAAAAGGAACACCCCAGTTGGTATGGGGAGATGTTAAAAAACCCTTCATGGGCCTTCTCTCTGGAAATCAAGGACATCATCGGGAAGGGCATTGGTAAAAGGGGGACTCCGTCAAGACTAAGCATCTTACGGGTTGGGAAGGGGGGAACCCGTTCAATGAAGTCTTGAGGGGGCCGGGGGGGGGGGAAAAGCCAAGGGGGAAAGTGGGGTTTTTGGCCAAAAAAAAGAGAAAAAGGGGAAAAGAACCTCTAGAGGATATAATGGACAAAAGGGGGAAATATCGGGTTTTTTTAAAAGTTTTGGGAAGGTCATAGAAATAGGAAGGGGAAGGGTGAAAGAAACCGTTGAAAAAGGTCAAAGTCGGAAAGAAGACAGGCCCGGAGAGAGCCCTTGGTTTTCCCCGGTTGAAAGTTCCCCTTGTGCGATCAAAAAGGGTTTGGGAAACGAGAGGTGGGGGTGCGTGAGCCCAGAGAGCAAGACATCGGTTTTTGGAGGTAACCCCTGCGCGATCAAGGAAAATTTCCGAATTACCTTTGCCCAGAAGATGGTATGACAATTTTAAATTTTTGGTTTTAAGGGGAAAAAAAAGGGGAATTGGAAGGCGTGGAGGGTGGTGATTCTTGAAAACAGACTAACAAGGCAGGAAGGGGGGGCGCCACGAAAAGTGGACAAGTCGGGAAAGGTTCCGGGGGGGGATTGCCCAAAAAGGGGGTCAAAAAAAAGGCTAATCAGGGAAATACCAGCGCGAGGGGCGGGTGAAGTGAAAGCCCAAAAACCCAAGGAAGTTCAAGTATACTGGGGGTGAGACGGGGGGGCAGGTTAGTAACACAGTCAGTGGGGGGAGAATTTAGCCCAAAAGGGCCCTGGCTGGGATGAGGTTGAAGTTTATTCTGTAGTTTAAAAAGGGAAGGGTTGGTGCATTCAGGCGAGCAGTGTCACCCAATGGTAGAGAGGGCAAAGAGCCCTGGGGTTAGAGCCGCAAAGGCACGTTGACCTGCCCCGGAAAGTAAAGAAAGCATCTTAAACCTGTGACTTAGTAGAAAAATGAGCTGTTGGAAAGGGAGACGGGCATGATCGGGAAAAGGGAGTCCCCAGTGGGTTGGGTTTTTTCAGGAAATGGGAGGGAAGGGGGCCGGGGGACCACCCAAGACAGCCCCCGTTTAAATAACCCCAGACCAGAACAAAAAAGGTAAAAGATAGAACACAGGGATCTTGGGAGGCGCTTGGTGCAAAAAGAGACTTGTAAACCCGTGGACTGTGCGGGGGTTTATCAGCGTCTCCGGGGGGGGCATTCCCGGGATCAACGCCCCCAGAGGGGGTCCAGGGTTGGGCCCCCTGGTGGATCGGGGGCCTGATCTCGGGGCTTTGCCCCTGGCCCATGAAACCCAAACAGGAACCACAGTCTGGCTGATCGGGCCCCGGCTATGGTGTCCCCATTTTCCCCAAAGGCAACCGGGGATCTACGGGAAATTGCCCTTAAGGTGGTGGGAGGCTGTTGAACAGTCTCGACCCCCGGACATTTGTGTGTTTCTTTTAAATTTACCAGTGACCCCCCCTACTTTTGTTTGGGGTATTTGCATCCTCCCCAGTCTTTTTGTTTTCTTTGGGTGATTTCTGTGTGCAGTTTAAAGGAAACCCCTCCAGAATTTTTGGTGTCATTATGATATCTCTCTTTTGCGCTCCAGGGGTTTAAAGTCAAGTGCTTCCAGGCGTTCCCAGTAGTTAAGGTGTGATGGAACTTTCTGGGAAAAAAGGGTTTTCTTTTTTCTAGTTCCAATTTTACCCTGCCTTGAATGGGGGTGTTAATAAACCCGGGATTTAAGCCTAAAGTACAAGAGTGCCTTGACTAAATCCAAAATGGCTGGGATACAGCTACGAGTCCATTGAAAAACAAGAGGCCAGGAGCTGGGGCTCTACCACTGCAAGTGCAGCTCTGCAGTTTCACCTTCTCTCTCTCTCTCTCTCTCTCTCTCTCTCTCTCTCTCTCTCTCTCTCTCTTTTTTCCCCTCTCTCCCTCCACCAGCATTTAATAATCTACATTAATAAACTTCTTTAAAAAAGGGGTTAAAAATCCCGGGACATTTTTTAAACAGGAAGAAAGGGGGGAGGAGGGAAAAGTGGTGAGGAGTTCATGGTGAGGGGGTTTTGGTGAGGTTGTGGTGAGGGTTTTTGGTGAAGGGGTTTGGTTTGAGAAAGGGTATTAGGGTTTTCCCTTAAAAAGTCATGATGAAAGGTTAATTTTAGAAATGTTACATTTGGTGTTGGGGTGTGTCTTTGTGCTCCTGGTGAGCACCTACAGCACCAGGGGGAGTGTTTTCCCTTTGGGGCTCCTGGTAAACAGCACCAGTGTTAGGGGTCTTTGGGGCTCCTGGGGAAAACCCGCACCCGGGGGTGACAAATGTTTATCTTTGGTGCACAACATCACTTTTCAAGTGTTTTCCCCTTGGGTGGGAAGTGAAAAGCTCCAGTGTCTTTATTTAAACCCTTTTAACACTAGGGGAAAATTCCCTCACTGTCCCTTTTTCCAGCACCAAAAATAGTCCTCAATTTTTTCTGCACCAGGAAAATTTCACTGTCTTCTTTCCCCGGAGGTAATCTTTTCACTGCCTTCTTCTAGCACCAGGGGGAAAATGGGCCCCCCTGTCTTCTAGGGACCAGGGAAAATATTCCCCCACTGTCTTCTTCTGGGACCCGGAAGATGGGCCCCCACTGTCTTCCCAGCACCAGGGGAAAATTTCACTGTCTTCCAGCCCGGGGAAAATAATCTGTCCTGCCCTTTTTCTCGGGAAAATGGGCTCTCCTTTTCTTCTAGCCCAGGGAAATAGTTTCTCACTGTCTTCTTTTTCCAAAAGGGGAAAATGGGCCCTCCCTGTCTTTAGCACCAGGGAAAATATCTCTCACTGTCTTCTTCTAGCCCAGGGGAAAATAGTCCCCACTGTCTTCTAGCACCAGAGAAGATAGTTTCCCCAAATGGCTTTTGGGAAAATAGTTTTCCTGTTTTTCTTTGGGAAGGGAAGATAGTCTCTCCCGTCTTCTTTCAGCACCAGGAAGATAGTCTCTCATTTTTCTTTGGGACCAGGGAAAGATAGGGTTTCTCCTGTCTTCTTCTGGGACCAAAAAATAGTCCCTCACTGTCTTCTTTCCCCGGGGGGTGTCACTGTCTTCTAGCACCAGGAAGATAATCTTCACCCCTTTTTTTCCCAGGAAGATGGGCCCTCCTGTTTCTAACCCGGGAAAATAGTCTCTCCTGTCTTCTTCTAGCACCCGGAAGAGGGGTCCCCCATTTTCTAACCGGAAAAAGTCTCTCACTGTCTTCTTTAGCACGGGGGAAAATGGGCCCCCACTGTCTTCTGCCCGGGAAAAAATCCTCCCGTCTTCTTTGCACCAGGAAGATAGTCTTTCTTCTGGGACCAGGGAAGAAAAAGTCCCTCATTCTTCTGGCCCCGGGGAAAAAAGTCTCTATTTTCTTTGCACCGGGGGGATGTCCTCACTGTCTTCCTTTGGAAAATAGTCTCTCCTGTCTTCTTCTAGCCCGGGGGAAAATAATTACTGTCTTCTAACCAGGGGAAAAAAGTCTTTCACTGTCTTCTTCTAACCGGGAGGATAATTCCCCCCACTGTCTTCACTTTTGGGGAAAAAAGTTTTCACTGTCTTCTTCTAGCACCCGGAAGATAAATCCCCCACTGTCTTCTACAAAGGGGAAAATGGGCCCCCCTGTCTTCTAGCACCAGGGAAAATAGTCTCTCCCTGTCTTCTTTTAGCACCAAAAATGGGCCCTCACTGTCTTCTGGGACCAGGGAAAATTATCTCTCACTGTTTTTCCCACCAGGAAAGGGTGGGCTGTCACTGTCTTCTAAATGGGAAGGGTAAACCCCCTGTCTTCTGCACCCGGAAAAAAGTCTCTCCTGTCTTCTTCTAAACCGGGGGGGATGGTCCCTCACTGTCTTCCCAGCACCGGGGAAAATAGTCTCTACTGTCTTCTTCTTTCAAGGGGGAAAATAGTCCCTCATTCTTCTAGCACCAGGGGGAAAAGGGCCCCCACTGTCTTTAGCACCAGGGAAAAAAGTCTCTTTTATTTTCTTTCCCCGGAAGATGGGCCCCCCTGTCTTCTGGGACCAGGGGGAAAAGTTTTCACTGTCTTCCTAGCCCAGGGAAGGGTGGGCCCCCAAATGTCTTCTAGCACCCGGGAGATAGTCTCTCACTATCTTCTTCTAAAAAGGGGGAAAAGGGCTCTTTCTTCTTCTAGAATCAGGGAAAGATTGTCTCTTTTTCTTCTGGGACCAGAGACATAGTCTCTCCCGTCTTTTCTAACACCCCGGGGGAAATCCCTCACTGTCTTCTAGAACGGGAAGATGTTTTCACTGTCTTTTTTCCCCCAGGGAAGATAGTCTCTCCCGTCTTCTTTCCCCAACCCAGGGGGGGGTGTCTCCCACTATCTTCCTTTCAAAGATTGTCCTCCTTCTTCCTCTAACACCAGGGAAAAATAGTCTCCTTCTTTTTTTCCCCGGGGAAAACTGTCTCACTATCTTCTAGAACCAGGGAAGATGGTCTCCACTTCTTCCTCTAACACCCGGAAAAATAAAGTTTTCTCACCCTTCCCTTTTTTTTGGTATTTAAACTTTAATTAAAGATTGCATCCCCGGGGGCCCCAATTCTCTAACATTTGGGGGTTGATGAACAAAAGGTAGTGTAATTGGGGGTTTTTTTTTATCCGTAGACGTGTTGGGGGCCTGGGGAACCATCCCGTCGGGAAAATTTCCGTGACTGGGGGGCTTCTTTGCTCAACTTTCGGAGCCGTAGTTTTTTGCTCTGGGTTTCGTTTTGTACACATTATGTATTCCTTTAAACATCTATTCATGTGTTCTAAAAATTTAATATATATATGTATATGTTTTAAAAGCATTTTATTTTACCTTTAAGACTTTTAATTTTGTATCCATAGAACATCCTAATCAAAAACTTCTATAAAGATTAGGTAATCGGGATACAATTTTAATGAATACTAAAAGTTTTAAAAATAAAGTTTTAAAAAATAAAAATTCACCACTTTCTTCCCCCCCCCCCTCCCCCCAAAAAAAAAAGCTGTGTAAAGGGAAAATCTTTCCCCCATCTATTCCCTAAACTGCCCCTACCATAAAAACAGACATCACCCGGGGAAAACCCCCAACATCCCCCCCTGACCTTCCAAGAAACACCCCTTCCCGCCTCCAAGGGTTTTTTGCAACATTAAAAGTCTACTCCCCGGGACCAATGGTTTTTTACTGGTCGGGGCCCTTTGGGGGGGCTGGTCAAAGGGCTCACCACCCGGGGGTGGCTTTGAACTTCCAGATCTCCAATTTTATCTACTGCTGTTTAAACCCCTTCCTTAACCTTGGGGGTATTTTTGTGAAACGTTTGCCAAATGGGGGCTTCATCAGGGCCAATAAAAAAATTAGTGAAGATAAGGTGATGATAAAACCTTTGTGTGGCGAAAAGTTTCCCCAATTGGGTTTTTGATCTCCGAAATGATCCCCTTCATCTCTTCCAGTGAGTCCCCCAGGGCCCCTTTCCAGTGGGGCCCCCACGGGTCTTTCCAGTGAGTCCCCGTCTTTCAGGAGGGCCCCCCGGCTCTTCCAGTGGGCCCCCCACGGGGGCCACCCGTGAGTCCCCCCACGGGTCTTACCAGTGGGCCCCCTCCCCCAGGGGCCCTTCCCGTGGTCCTCACAGCTCTTCCCGTGGGTCCCCCCCAGCTCTTACCAGTGAGTCCCTCCGGCTCTTCCCGTGGTCCCCCACCCCGCTCTTTCCCGGGGGTCCCCTGAAAACCCAAAACCCGTGATTCCCTCACGGCTCTTCCCGTGGGTTTCCCCCAGTTTAACCAGTGGGTCCCCCCCCCGCTCTTCCAGTGGGTCCCTCCCCGCCCAAACCCGTGGGGCCCCCAAGGGTCTTACCAGTGAGGGCCCTCCGGCTCTTTCCATTTGGGGCCCCGCTCCAGTGGGTCCCGGCTACCAGGGGCCCTCACAGCTCTTCCCGTGGGGTTCCCCAGCTCTTCCCGTGGGTCCTCACGGGTCTTCCAGTGAGTCCCTCCGGGTCTTGGTGGGTCCCCCTGGCTCTTGCCATTTGGGGCATTGGCTCTTCCCCGTGGGTCCCCCCGGCTCTTCCCGTGGGTCCCTTGGGTCTTTTGGGGGGTCCCCCTCCCGGGTCTTCCAGTTGGGGCCCCCACGGGTCTTCCCGTGGGTCCCCCCCACGGGTCTTCCCGTAGGGCCCCCCCCAGCTCTTCCAGTGGTCCTGCCCCGGGCCCCCCCACCCAGTGAGTCCCCCACGGGTCTTACCCGTGGGGCCCTCCCGGGTCTCGTAGTCCCCCCCACCCCTTACCAGTGAGTCCCTCCCCCCTTTTAAACCAAATAAAATCCCCCCCACCTCTTACCAAATGGGGTCCTCACCTCCCAACCCCGTATCCCCCCCTGGTCTGCAGTGGGTCCCTCACGGGTCTTACCAGTGAGTCCTCACGGGTCCCTTTTTTTGTGGGTCCCTCCCCCACCCCTTGCCCCGTGGTCCCTCCCCCTCTTACCCGGGGATTTCCCCCCACCTCTTCCAAATAATTCACCTTTTAAACTAATTTCCTTTTGGTACTTTTCCCCCCAAATTCCCAAACCCCAAAATCTACCTTTGGGGGGGGAAAAGGGGCATGATATTTATAGTCCCGGTTCAGAAAACCCGAGGGCAGGTGGAAATGCCATCTGATGATGTGAGTAAGTTATAGAGTCAAAAACTTGGGGAGCTTGGAAGGAGGGTTTGGGTAAATTTTTGAACAGACCCTTCTACAGTTTCTTCCATTCCTTTTTTATTTCTTATTGGGGTAAATGAAGAAATTTCCTTTTCAAGTGGTTTTAGCTTATTTAAAAAAAACTTTTTTCCGGGTTAAATTGTCGGGTATAGAAAATAAAATTCCCGGGTTTTCGGGATTAGTGTTGTCTTCTGGCAAAAAAGTCTTGATTTTTTTAGTTTATAAGTGGTTTTTGAATTACGGGGTTTTTACACAAAGGGATTCCTTGTGTCTCAGACCTCTTGCGTTTTTGGGGTTTTTGGGAAAAACGTGTTTTTGGGGGTCCCCTGGTTTTCCGCCCCTATAATTTTACAGTCATTACAAGGGATTATTTTACCCCTGGGGGGTGGAAAAGTCCCGTCTTCCTGGTTTAAAATTCCTTAAAAGGTCTGGTTGTGAGGGAGATCTTGGAAAAGGGGATTTGGAAAAAATTTTGGAAAAAAAGTTTGGAATGGAGTTGGTGGGGGGGACTTTTTTATTTTCTTCTCGGCAATTTCTTCTCCGGGGGTGTTGAAGATGTTTAATGCCCGTCGTCTGCAGTCTCGTTAAGGGGACGAGGATGTGGGTTTGAAAAAACCCCTTTTTAATTATCGTGCATTCTTCTTCCCAAAAAACTCGTTGCTGCAGATTCTGGTGCACCAGGGGAAAAAAACCTATAATTACACCCCGTTTAGTTTTTGGTGTCTTAAGGGATAAAAGGAAGATCGTTTTGGTTGGTGGGTTTTTGATGGGGGTTTGAAAACGAAATTCGTGGTCCCTTCAAGGGGGGAACATCAAAGGGAAGGGAAAGTGTTGTCGACTTTTCTTCAAGTGTGAACTGGATTAAAAGGGTCGACCTGGTTGGGCTTGTCTTGGAAGCGAAAGTTGGGGGGTTTAGGAGGGTTAAAAAGGAGAATGTCGTCAACATAACGGAGCCAGGTGACAGACGAAGGAATAAAGGTGGAGAAACGTTCGGCTTCTAGATGTTCCTTTTGGGGTTTGCCCGGACCCATCTCCCCTTTTCCCAAACTACCCAAAATTTTGGGGGCTATAACCCCACTCGGGACATCTCAGTGCAGCATTCTCCCCCTGACCTCAGCTTCTGAACCTGTTTCTGCGTTCCCCTTTCCCCCCCAGGTAGATCTGTTTGCGGCGAAAAAAACCCGTGGGGAAAAATAATCAATAAAGGATCCCCATTATACTCCCCTTGTTTTTTTCCTTGGTTTCGGGATTTTAAAACCCCTTTAAATTTCCCCTCCAGCTCTTCCCCGTGAGTCCCTCCCCCCTTTTACCCGTGGGTCCCTCACACCTTTTACCCCGTGGTCCCTCCACACCTCTTCCCTGAGTCCCTCACGGGTCTTACCAGTGAGTCCCTCACAGCTCTTACCAGTAAGGGCCCCCCACACCCTTTTTCCAGTGAGTCCCTCCCCACCTCTTACCAGTGAGTCCCCCACAGCTCTTACCAGTAGTCCCTCACAGTTCTTTTAAATTATTGACTGGTTTTTTCCATCTGTTTTCATTCCAAACATTAACAGTTCCCGGAGGCTAACCAAATACAACCATCAACTCTTTTTGATGGTTTTTATTAAATTTAAATTTAACAGTCCCTATTAACATTTTTCCCTCTCCATCCACTCCATTCCCCCAACCCCTTCCCGGGGCGTGTCTTTTTTTTTACCCTAATTCAAAAAGGGAAAAAAGGTAGCCACCACCCTTTATTCTTGGTTTAATCCATTTTAGTCCTCCAAAATTGCTGGAAAGAATTCTTAACCCCTTTTCCAAAGGGATTAGAAACGTAATGTTACTTTTTCGGGCCCCAATAAAAAAAAAGTAAGTGTATGGTGAATGATATTAAAAAATATTAATTTTGTTGATAAATGGTTCTCTGAAACCCTTTATCTATATTTAATTTGGTTTTAGTTAATATTCAAGGCATTATCCCTGGAACCCAAAATAAATAAACAAACAAAAGTGGAAAAAAAAACCCCCCTTTATCCCTTTGGTGGGGGGTGGGGTGTCTGTGGGTCTCTTTTGAATTAAAAAAAAATAAAAGGGGGGGTGGCAGGGAAAGGGGATATTTAAGGCTCGGGGAGAAAACTCGGGGATTTTTTTAGAGTCTTTTTTATTTTCTTTTCATTTGGGTCCCCCCCCTTTCCCTGGAAGGGGGAACCCCCCTTTTTGTTTAAAAATAAAAAATATGGCCTTTAAATAGAGGGTGTTGGGGTTTCTCTCCCCGAATTACAGGTCTTCCCAGGGGCCTATCATTTTTGCGGAAGTAGTCTCCCCGCTTCCCCTTTTAAAACATTTCCAAAAATTTTGGGTTTTCTCGGTTTCTTTAACGGGGTTTTGGGGTTGGTGGTATGGTGTTGGTGGTGGGTGGGGGTGATGGGGACGGGGGCGGCGGGGGTGTTCGCGGTGGTTTCGCTTCCCGTGACGGGTGGGGGATTTGGGGTTGTGGGGGTTTGGTTTGAAAAAAAAGACAAGGGTTTAAACGTTTTGCGCCCGTACTTCTTCCCGTCAATACAAGAAAAGGGGGATGGGGGGTTTGAGTTGGGTCCCCCCAGCCTAGGTCCGTGCGGTCTTGACCAAGTCAAAAATTTATGGACTCAAACGCAATCCGGGCCCGAAGGATGTTACCCCAATATTATTTCCTTTTTTTCATTTGGAAATTAAATTTACTGCTTGGTGAAATGTTTCCCGAATCGGCTCTTTAATGCTGCTTAAATGCGGGGCAGTGTACATGCAGTTTCCAAGCCCCCACTGGAGCACCTCAGACCTCCATCTTTTCCCGGGTGACCCCCTTTTCTGGGACACTTGCTCTTTCCTCAGATGATCTCCCCAAAAACCCCATTTATTTCCAAAGTTTGGTTTTCCCCCACCTTTAGGAAAATATGGGACAATTGAAAAAACGAAAAAATGATAAATATACATTTTATATAAATGCAAATACACACACACATACATACATTCACACACACACACACACACACACACACCCCACAACACCACACACACACACACACACACACACACACACAACACAACACATACACACACAAAAACACACACACACACACCCCCACACACACACACACACACACACACCCCCTGCCTCCCTCGGAATAAATGAAAAATGTTTCTAGGAAGAATTGAAACCTTCCTAGAATCCCCGTAGGCATTACCTTTTCCCCCCGCCCCAAACTGGTGGTCAGACCCAAAAAGGGCCCAAGGGAGGAACCCCAAAGCTCTACCCAAACCCGTCACAAAGCGAAAAAGAGGGGCTTTACAAACATCCCCCTCCCATTTTTTGGTTTTTATCAAGGGGACTAATTTGTGAACCGTGAAATCCATTGACTCAAGATAAGTCTAATGAACGACTGTCAAGAAAATAAACTGAATGAACAGATACTCAAAAGGGTCCCCTTTTGGCAGGTCCAAAACTCTATCACGAACTAAAGTGAGGCGGGTACCCCCTCCAAACCCCATAAACATGGAGGAGAAATGGATTATTTTTTGCCGAGACCGATACCCCAATTTAATATACTTTGATACCAATTCCGGGACATGGGGGAATTGGGAAAAACTCACCAAAAGAGGACCAATTTGGGGACTTCACCCGGGAAAACGTATGTGGTGATGCGGGGTCACTGACTGGAATTTTTAAGGGGCAACCCTGGGGGTTCCCTTAAAAATGCGAAAATACTAAAAAGGGGGCGTTATTTAACAAAACAAAAAATAATTTGAAAAAGGGGGAGTGAAATTCCGGGTTTGGGGCAAGCCCGGGTTCCATTTGGCCGGGCGGGCCCCTTGCCTCGCAAGTGCAAAATTTTGGTTTTTCCAAAAAAAAGGGGGGCTTTAGTGTTTAACGGGTTTCCGGGCTACGACAACAGTATAATGTTTTAAAAGGATAAATTTCCCGTTTACGTTCTCAGAAAAATTGGGGAAAAAAAATTAAAACCCCTCGGTAAAATCTTGGGGGAGGCGTGAAAACCTGAAAATTTTAAATAAAAAGATCCCCTTTGGGAAAAAAAAATATGTTTTGGAGGGTTTCGAAAAAAGGTAGGCGGATAACCCGAAACCCCGTGGGAAAAATTTGAAATTTTTTTAAAAAATATTTTCTTTGCCATTTTCTCCTGGTTTAAAAAATTTTTGTTTAAAATTTTACACATTTAAAAGGGGAGTTGCGACCTGGAAAAAAAAGAAACTTGCTCGTTGGAAATCAAAACAAACACTTTTTTCTGGGGGGCGCGGGGTTCCCCGGGAAAACTTTTGAAAAATGGGAAAAATATTTTAAAGGGGTAAGGGGACCTCGTCTTTAACCAAAACCCTTTTCATTGAGGATTCCCCAAACCCCCGGGTGGGTTTGGTTTTAGGTTTGGGCTACGGGCGGCGGGCGGGAACAACGATTGATCAGGTCAGTAACAAAAGGAGGCCTGGTCGGGACGGGTCTGCGGAGGCCTGACTTCCGCAGGCTGGTGACCTCCAGAACCCACAAATTACCCCATCTCATTATATATTCAATCAACTTCCCGCCTCGTGGATCTGCTTTTAAACGTTGTCAATAATATTAAGTTTTGGGTTAATTTAGGGGGAGAACCAAGATTGGATGATATTCAAATTTGCTTTAATAAATTCATTGCAGGTGGCAGGTAATATAGAACCTCCCCGGGGGGTTAAACTCCCCTCCACATTGTCTGCACCACACTGCACCCCCTGTACTGCACATCTGCACCCCCTGTACTGACCACCGACCACCACTGCTGCACCCATGTCTGCACACACGGGCTGCCCACCTGCTTATGCCCCCCTGTCTGCACCACACGGCGCCCCCCACTCGGGGACCACCTGTCGCCAATTTTCTGCCCACGCTGTCCAATGCGCCTGACTGCCCCCCGTCTGCCCACCTGGGGCCCACCGGCGCACCTGTACTGACCACCTGTCTGCCCACACTGTCTGCCCACCCGCCCACCGTCTGCCACCGTCGACACCGTCTGCCCACCTGTCGCCACCTGCTGCCCCGTCTGCCCACCTGTCTCCCCACCTGTCTGCCCACCGGCTGCCCACTTGTCTGCCCACCGTCTGTCCCCCTTTTGCTGGCCCACTGTACGCCCACCCCTTGCACCACTCGACCACCTGTCTGCCCACCCGACTGCCCCCCTGCTTTTTCCAGGGCCTGCACCCCTGTCTGCCCCCTGTCGCCCCCTGTCTGCCCCCCGTCTGCCCCACTGCTGCCACCTGTCGGGCCCACCTGTCTGCCCCCTTTTCGACCCCCTGCTGCACCACCTGTCTCCCACCGGGTTGCCCACTGTCTGCACCAGTCTGCCCCCTGTCGGGCCCACCTGTCTGCCCACTGTCTGCCCCCTGTCGGGCCACCTGTCTGTCCACCCCGGGAAACACCCACTGTCTGACCAACGGGCCCGCAAACGTGCCACCTGTCTGCCCCCTTTTGCCCCTGTCCACCCACTTCGCCCCTGTTGTCCACCTGTACGTACCCCCTGTCTGCCCACGCTGTTAACACTTTTCCCCCATCCACTGGCGACCACCTGTTCCACACTGTCTGTCCCCCTTACTGTCCACCGCTTAATACCCACCCCTTTTCCCCAGGGGGGCCCCTTATTACCCTTTGGGGCCACCTGCTGACCCACTGTCTTCCAAACCTTTGCCCAAAACTGCCCACCGTCGTCCCATGTCGGGCCACCTGTCTTACCACCTGTGCTGTCCACTGTCGACCACTGTCTCCACCTGTCTGACCACTGCCCTTCCCCCACTGTACTACCCCGGGTGCTGACCACACGTCGACCACCGGGCGGCCACCACCCCCTGACTGCCCCGGGTGGGGGCCCCCCCTTGTCCCTGGTTCCCCGTGGGGGCCCCACCTTCTGCCCCCACTGTTTTTCCCCCCTGTCTGTACCACCGATGTTCCACCGGGTCTACCACCTTCCACCACTTCTGACCCCCTGTCTGTACCACCTGTCTGTCCACACTGTCTTTTCCACTGTCTTCACCTGTCCCCCTGCCCAACTGTTTTTACCACACTGTCTGTCCACAGGGCTTTTCCACGGGCCCAGCTAAACCCACCCCCTTATTACCCACTTTGCTCCCACTGTATTCCCCCTGTTCCCCCAACTGTCTGTCCACCTGTAACAACCGGTCGCCACACTCCCCAACCGTACTGTAAATGTCCACCCAGGGGCGTACCACCTGTACGTACCACACTGTACTGTTCCCCCCGGCTGTCCACCTTTTGGCACCACCGCGGGCCCCCGTCTGGCCAACTGCTTTCACCACCCCACCACTTTTTGGGCTGTCCACAGTGCTGTCCACCTGTCTTCCCCTGTCGGGCCACCTGTCTGTCCACGTGTAACCACACGTCTGCCCACACTGTCTGTCCCACGGGCGGGCCCCCTGTTGTACCGGTGACCCACGTCCGCCCCGGGTGTGCCCCGTCTACCACCGGGCTGCACCACACTCTGTCCAAATTTGTGCCCCACCGTGCTGCCCCCCTGTCTGTCCACCCCGGGCTGCCCCTGTCTGCCACCTGTGCTGTACCCCTTCTGTCCCCGTGTGCCCACCTGTCTGCCACCTGTTGTACCCCTTGTGTCCACGCGTGTACCACCTGTGCTGCCCACCTGTACCACACTGTGCCCACCTATTTTTTTCCAGCGTAACACGGCTGGGTACCACCGTACTGACCCCTTTTGGCCAATTTTACCCCGGGGCCCCCCTGTCTGTACCCCCACTGGCTGCCACCTGGCTGACCACACGGCTGTTCCACCTGTGCTGCCCCCCCTTCTACCACCCGCTTTTCCCCTGTCGCCCACCTGTCTGTCCACCTGTCTGTCCACCGTGACCACACTGTGCCCTGGGGGCACCTGCTGTACCCCCTGTGCTGTCCCTGTCGTCCACCTTCTTTCCAAAACCCGGGGTTTGCCACCTGTCTGCCCACCTGCTGCCCCCTTGTGCTGTCCACTTTTTTTGTCCCCCCACTTGTGCCCCCCTGTCGGGCCCCCCTGTCTGCCACATTCTGCCCCCTGTGCGATCCACACTGTGTGCCACCTGTGCTGCCCACCTGACCACACTGTAACCACACGTGCTGACCACCTGTTCCCCCGGGTACTGCCACCTGTCGGGCCCACCTTTACTAACCCACAGGGGGCTTTCCCCCCTGCTGCCCATTTGTCCCCCTGTCTGCCCACCGTACGCACCACCTGTCTTAACCTGTGCTGTACCACACGCCTTCCACGCGCAACCTGTCCCCACACGGCTGCCCCCTTTGGGCCCAAACGTGTTGTCCACCTGCTGCCACCGCTGCCCCACGCTTAACCGGGCCCTCCCGCCCATTTACCCACCCTTACCTGTCTGTCCACTTGTGACCCCCTGTACCACCCCCTGTCTTGGGCCCCACCCACTGTTCCACCTGTTGTCCATTTATTGCCCAAAAAACACGGGCCCTTGCCCCCACGTGCATTTGCTGTCCCCCATGTGTTCCACACTTGCGCCACTGTCTGCCCACCTGTCTTGTCCCACCGTCTTCCACCTGTGTGTCCACGTGTACCCCACGTGTGTACCCACTGTGCACCACTGTCTGTGCCACCGTCGAAAACCCCTGCTACCCCTGTCGGGCCCCACTGTCTGCCCACTGTCTGCCCCCCTGTGCTGCCCCCTGTAACGCCCCATTGCTGTCCACCTTGCTGCCCACACGTCGCACCAAAACCGTCTTCCACCTTTTCGTCCACCTGTACTGTCCCCCCCCTTTCGCACCCCCTGTCTGTCCACCTGGCTGTCCACACTGTTTCCACTGTGCTGTTCCACCTGTGCCCACCTGTCTGACCACCGTCTGTCCACCTGTCGGGCCACCCTCTGCCCCCGCGAAACACCCCTTACGTCCCCGGGCTGCCCACACTGTCTGCCCACGGGCTGCCCACCTGTTTTTTCCACACTGTCGGGCCACCTGTGCGGGCCACCTGTCGCCCCCCACTTGTTGTCCCCTGATCCCACCGTACTGCCCCCTGTCTGTGCCACCTGTCGCCCACCTGTCGGGCCACCGTCGGGCCCCCTTTGCCCCCTGTGTGCCCCCTGTCTGTCCCACGGGGCTGTTCCCCCCTTTGTCTGTCCACCTGCCCCCGTGCTGCCCCCTGTCTGCCCACCTTTTCCCCACCACGTTTGCCCCCTGTTTTCCCCTTTCTGTCCCCTTTTCACCCACGTCTGCCCACCTGTTCACCACCTGCTGTCCACACTGTGCTTCCCCTGCCCCCAACCTTATTGTCCACCTTCTGCCCCCGAACCACCTGTCTGTCCACCGGAAACGTCCCACCTGTTTTTGCCACCTGTCTACCACGCTGTAACCGCGCACCCCGTCTGCCCCACTGTCTGCCACCAGTAACGCCCCCCGTCGTCCCCTGTGTGCCCCCTGTCTGTCCCCCGGTCTGCACCCCTGTCTCCCCACCTGTGCTGCCCCCTGTCTGCCCCCGTCTGCCCCCTGGGGGCTTCCCCTGTCTGCCCACACGTGCACCCACCGGGGCGCCCCTGTCTGCCCCCCTGGTAAGCCAGCGGGCACCCCTGTCGCACCATGTCTGCCCTTGTCCATTTTCACCACACTTCGCCCACACTGTACCCCCTGTGCGGGCCCCCTGTGCTGTCCCGGCAACCCTTTTAACACCTGTCTCCCACCTGTTTTACCCCACACTGTGCTGTCCACCTTTTTTCCCTGTCCAATATACTTTTACCACCTGTTGCCACCTGTGTTCCCCCTGTGCTGCCCCCCTGTTGCCACCTGTCTTTTTTCCCCCTGTCTGTCCTGTCTGTCCCCTGTTGTCCACACTGTACCCCCTGTCCGCCACCTGGCGACCTTCGCATGTCTGCCCCCTGTCTGTCCACTGTCGTCCACCTGTAACCCATTTTGGGCACCCACTGTCGCCCCTGCTGTCCACCTGTCTAACCACCTGTGTCCCCTGTCTGCCACACTGTCTGTACCCATTTTGCCCCCCTGTCGCCCCCTGTCTGCCCACCTGTCGGGCCCCATTGGGTCCAATTCCGACCCCTTGTTGCTGTGTCCCCTCCCTGGAACATCCTATCTCTGTCCACCTTGTCTATTCCACGCAGTATTTTGTATGTCGTTATCATGTCTCCCCTAACCCTCCTGTCTTCCAGTGTCGTCAGGCCGATTTCCCTTAACATTTCTTCGTAGGACATTCCCCTTAGCTTTGGAACTAACCTTGTCGCAAACCTTTGCACTTTCTCTAATTTCTTGACGTGCTTGACCCGGTGTGGGTTCCAAACTAGTGCTGCATGCTCCAGTATGGGCGTGACGCTATTCTCAGGTTTGCCAGGCGTCCATATGCTGCAGCAGTTATCTGGTAGATGTGTGCTTCCTGAGACATGCTCGGTGTTATACTCACCCAAGATCTTTCTCCTTGAGCGAGGTTTGCAGTCTTTAGCCACCTAGCCTATAGTCTGTGTTCGGTATTCTTTGCCCTTCCCCGATCTTCATGACTTTGCATTTGGCGGGGATGAATTCGAGAAGCCACTTGCTGGACCAGGTGTCCAACCTATATAGGTCTCTTTGAAGTCCTGCCTGATCCTCATCTGATTTGATTCTCCTCATTAACTTCAACATCATCTACGAACAGGAACACTGTACTGCACCACACTGCTGCACCACACTGTGCTGCACCATACTGTGCTGCACCATACTGTGCTGCACCACACTGTGCTGCACCACACTGTACTGCACCACACTGTGCTGCACCACACTGTACTGCACCACACTGTGCTGCACCACACTGTGCTGCACCATACTGTGCTGCACCACACTGTGCTGCACCACACTGTGCTGCACCACACTGTACTGCACCACACTGTACCGCATCACAGTGTACTGCACCACGCTGTGCTGCACCACACTGTACTGCACCACACTGAACTGCACCACATTGTGCTGCACCACATTGTGCTGCACCACACTATACTGCACCACACTTCACTGAACCACGTTGTACTGTACCACATTGTGCTGCACCACAGTGTACTGCACCACACTCTACACTATACTGCAACATGCCCCAGTATACTTCACTATATCACACCATACGCTGTACTACATCACACCATTCGCTACACAATACCATGCACTACACCACACCATACACTGTATCACAATACGAGATACAGCAAGCTACACCACACAATATTCCACATGATACTACACAATAAATTTCTTAACAATGCACTATGATACATTACTCAGTATACTTAAAAATAATAAACTATACCATAACTCTTTACAAAACAATATACATGTACTAACTTTTCCCTAGATACCATCTGGTATGATCTCACATTCTCTCTCCCTGGCTGTCATCTGGTGTGGTGCTCTCTCATGCCTTCTCCCTGGCTATCATCTGGATGGTGCTCTCCCATTCCCTCTCCCTGGCTGTCATTTGGTATGGTGCTAACCCTAACCCTCTCCCTAGCTGTCATCTGGTATGGTGCTCTCCCATTCTCTCTCCCCCTGCCTATCGTCTGGTGTGGTGCTCTCCCATTCCCTCTCCCTGGCTATCATCTGGATGGTGCTCTCCCATTCCCTCTCCCTGGCTGTCATTTGGTATGGTGCTAACCCTAACCCTCTCCCTGGCTGTCATCTGGTATGGTGCTAACCATAGCCCTCTCCCTGGCTATCATCTGGTATGGTGCTAACCCTAACCTTCTCCCTAGCTTTCATCTGGTATGGTGCTAACCCTAACTCTCTCCCTAGCTGTCATCTGGTATGGTGCTAACCATAGCCCTCTCCCTGGCTATTATTTGGTATGGTGCTCTCCCTTGCCCTCTCCCTGGCTATTATTTGGTATGGTGCTCTCCCATACCTTCTCCTTGGCTATCATCTGGTATGGTGCTCTCCCTTGCCCTCTCCCTGTCTATCATTTGGTGTGGTGTTCTCCCGTGCCTTCTCCCTGGCTATCATCTGGTATGGTGCTCTTCCATGCCCTCTCTCTGGCTGTCATTTGGTATGGTGCTAACCAACCCTAACCTCCGTGGCTATCATCTGGTACGGTGGTAACCCTAACCCTCTCCCTGGCTATCATCTGGTATGGTGCTAACCCTAACCCTCTCCCTGGCTATCATCTGGTATGGTGCTAACCCTAACCCTCTCCCTGGCTATCATCTGGTATGGTGCTCTCCCATGCCCTCTCCCTGGCTATCATCTGGTATGGTGCTCTCCCATGCCCTCTCCCTGGCTATCATCTGGTATGGTGCTCACCCTAACCCTCTCCCTGGCTATCATCTGGTATGGTGCTCACCCTAACCCTCTCCCTGACTATCATCTGGTATGGTGCTAACCCTAACCCTCTCCCTGGCTATCATCTGGTATGGTGCTAACCCTAACCCTCTCCCTGGCTATCATCTGGTATGGTGCTAACCCTAACCCTCTCCCTGGCTATCATCTGGTATGGTGCTCACCCTAACCCTCTCCCTGACTATCATCTGGTATGGTGCTCACCCTAACCCTCTCCCTGACTATCATCTGGTATGGTGCTCACCCTAACCCCGTCCTCCCAGTATATAATTTTGCACCAAGATGACATTAACTGTGTTATATGTGAAGGTAATTAAGCAGCAGCTGGGTAATTATTCTACATATACCATAGTATTTTAATTTTGTTCCAAGTAACGATTCAGAAAGAGAAAATTACCACTTACGATGTGATTAACCTTGTTGCCATTTAATGGACTCGTCTATGGAGGACACAGCTGAAATTCCTATTATTGAGAATTTTGTGTGATTTGTGGCCCGAGGCAGCGAAGAGAGAATAATTGAAGCTAAATTACGAGTTATTTTGTTGTAACAATGTTCAAGGATGTTTTCTGCCGAGTAAGCAGAGTGAATTTTTTTTTCCATAATTCTGGGGAGATTAGATTTTTAGATTTAGCCACCGAGGCTAGTTTATTGTTCCCCCCATAACCATCCTGTGGACGGTAGCGCAAGAGCATATGCACTGTAATATATTATATAATATATATTATATAATATATATTATATAATATATAATCTGAATATAATGAGAAAAAAATGTGTATTATTGAAGCTAATTTAAGTAAAAATATTTAAATAAATTGACTCGTGATGTATATAGTAGAATTTACCTAAAAAAAAAATTACGCTAGGTGAAGTTAAATTTTGTGAGAATTCAAAGTTGGGTTTAGTTAAAAACTATGAAGTTTTGCTTCATTGTCAATGGAAAATATATCTATGAATCTGTAAATATTTTTTTTTTCGAAAGTCCAACTTTTAAAGGAGTTCTTCAAGTTCGGCTTATTAGTACTGCCTTTGTAGGAGCCTTTGAACCAAGTGAGAGAGTAATTGTGGTAGGGGACCTGAATGCTAAAGTAGGAGAAACTTTTAGAGAGGGTGTGGTAGGTAAGTTTGGGGTGCCAGGTGTAAATGATAATGGGAGCCCTTTGATTGAACTTTGTATAGAAAGGGGTTTAGTTATAAGTAATACATATTTTAAGAAGAAGAGGATAAATAAGTATACAAGATATGATGTAGGGCGAAATGACAGTAGTTTGTTGGATTATGTATTGGTAGATAAAAGACTGTTGAGTAGACTTCAGGATGTACATGTTTATAGAGGGGCCACAGATATATCAGATCACTTTCTAGTTGTAGCTACACTGAGAGTAAAAGGTACATGGGATACAAGGAGAATAGAAGCATCAAGGAAGAGAGAGGTGAAGGTTTATAAACTAAAAGAGGAGGCAGTTAGGGAAAGATATTTACAGCTATTGGAGGATAGATGGGCTAATGAGAGCATAGGCAATGGGGTCGAAGAGGTATGGGGTAGGTTAAAAAATGTAGTGTTAGAGTGTTCAGCAGAAGTTTGTTGTTACAGGAAAGTGGGTGCGGGAGGGAAGAGGAGCGATTGGTGGAATGATGTAAAGAGAGTAGTAAGGGAGAAAAAGTTAGCATATGAGAAGTTTTTACAAAGTAGAAGTGATGCAAGGAGGGAAGGGTATATGGAGAAAAAGAGAGAGGTTAAGAGAGTGGTGAAGCAATGTAAAAACAGAGCAAATGAGAGAGTGGGTGAGATGTTATCAACAAATTTTGTTGAAAATAAGAAAAAGTTTTGGAGTGAGATTAACAAGTTAAGGAAGCCTAGAGAACAAATGGATTTGTCAGTTAAAAATAGGAGAGGAGAGTTATTAAATGGAGAGTTAGAGGTATTGGGAAGATGGAGGGAATATTTTGAGGAATTGTTAAATGTTGATGAAGATAGGGAAGCTGTGATTTCGTGTATAGGGCAAGGAGGAATAACATCTTGTAGGAGTGAGGAAGAGCCAGTTGTGAGTGTGGGGGAAGTTCGTGAGGCAGTAGGTAAAATGAAAGGGGGTAAGGCAGCCGGGCTTGATGGGATAAAGATAGAAATGTTAAAAGCAGGTGGGGATATAGTTTTGGAGTGGTTGGTGCAATTATTTAATAAATGTATGGAAGAGGGTAAGGTACCTAGGGATTGGCAGAGAGCATGCATAGTTCCTTTGTATAAAGGCAAAGGGGACAAAAGAGAGTGCAAAAATTATAGGGGGATAAGTCTGTTGAGTATACCTGGTAAAGTGTATGGTAGAGTTATTATTGAAAGAATTAAAAGTAAGACGGAGAATAGGATAGCAGATGAACAAGGAGGCTTTAGGAAAGGTAGGGGGTGTGTGGACCAGGTGTTTACAGTGAAACCTATAAGTGAACAGTATTCAGATAAGGCTAAAGAGGTCTTTGTGGCATTTATGGATTTGGAAAAGGCGTATGACAGGGTGGATAGGGGGGCAATGTGGCAGATGTTGCAGGTGTATGGTGTAGGAGGTAGGTTACTGAAAGCAGTGAAGAGTTTTTACGAGGATAGTGAGGCTCAAGTTAGAGTATGTAAGAAAGAGGGAAGTTATTTCCCAGTAAAAGTAGGCCCTAGACAAGGATGTGTGATGTCACCGTGGTTGTTTAATATATTTATAGATGGGGTTGTAAGAGAAGTAAATGCGAGGGTCTTGACAAGAGGCGTGGAGTTAAAAGATAAAGAATCACACATAAAGTGGGAGTTGTCACAGTTGCTCTTTGCTGATGACACTGTGCTCTTGGGAGATTCTGAAGAGAAGTTGCAGAGATTGGTGGATGAATTTGGTAGGGTGTGCAAAAGAAGAAAATTAAAAGTGAATACAGGAAAGAGTAAGGTTATGAGGATAACAAAAATATTAGGTGATGAAAGAGTGGATATCAGATTGGAGGGAGAGAGTATGGAGGAGGTGAATGTATTCAGATATTTGGGAGTGGACGTGTCAGCGGATGGGTCTATGAAGGATGAGGTGAATCATAGAATTGATGAGGGGAAAAGGGTGAGTGGTGCACTTAGGAGTCTGTGGAGACAAAGAACTTTGTCCTTGGAGGCAAAGAGGGGAATGTATGAGAGTATAGTTTTACCAACACTCTTATATGGGTGTGAAGCATGGGTGATGAATGTTGCAGCGAGGAGAAGGCTGGAGGCAGTGGAGATGTCATGTCTGAGGGCAATGTGTGGTGTGAATATAATGCAGAGAATTCGTATTTTGGAAGTTAGGAGGAGGTGCGGGATTACCAAAACTGTTGTCCAGAGGGCTGAGGAAGGGTTGTTGAGGTGGTTCGGACATGTAGAGAGAATGGAGCGAAACAGAATGACTTCAAGAGTGTATCAGTCTGTAGTGGAAGGAAGGCGGGGTAGGGGTCGGCCTAGGAAAGGTTGGAGGGAGGGGGTAAAGGAGGTTTTGTATGCGAGGGGCTTGGACTTCCAGCAGGCGTGCGTGAGCGTGTTTGATAGGAGTGAATGGAGACGAATGGTTTTTGATACTTGACGTGCTGTTGGAGTGTGAGCAAAGTAACATTTATGAAGGGGTTCAGGGAAACCGGCAGGCCGGACTTGAGTCCTGGAGATGGGAAGTACAGTGCCTGCACTCTGAAGGAGGGGTGTTAATGTTGCAGTTTAAAAACTGTAGTGTAAAGCACCCTTCTGGCAAGACAGTGATGGAGTGAATGATGGTGAAAGTTTTTCTTTTTCGGGCCACCCTGCCTTGGTGGGAATCGGCCAGTGTGATAATAATATATATATATATATATATATATATATTTATATATATATATACATATATATATTATATATATATTATATATATATATATATATATATATATATATATATATATATATATATATATATATATATATTAATGTACCCACGAAACGAGTGGTATTGATAAATAACAACACTGCACTAGCCAAGGAGTCGAACCCATGCTGTTTTGGCCCGCCTCATGATGAGCGAAAACGCATGACGCCTTAGACCACTAGACCACATGTTAATGTAAAAATTAATAATTTTGTACCAAAAAAAATTAGAAAACTTACCTAACCTTATTATAACAAACGCAATTTAATTTAGCCTAATCCAACTAAATATATCTTAGATAAGTTTAATTTAATAATAAACAAACACGGTGTTATATATTTTGTTTCGTTAGGTTCAGAATGATTTTTGCCAAATTATTGCATACACAAATTTTTGCTTTTGCCTTATTCGGCAAAAAGAGCGTTGCTATTTAAGCCAAACTCGCAAGTTTTACCTATTAGGCACGACACACACACACACACACACACACACACACACACACACACACACACACACACACACACACACACACACACACACACACAAACACAGTTCCACACAAGAGATTGGTGCAAAAACTGGAGGACCAAGCAGGGATAACAGGGAAGGCACTACAATGGATCAGGGAGTACTTGTCAGGAAGACAGCAGCAAGTCATGGTACGTGGCGAGGTGTCAGAGTGGGCACCTGTGACCAGCGGGGTCCCACAGGGGTCAGTCCTAGGACCAGTGCTGTTTCTGGTATTTGTGAACGACATGACGGAAGGAATAGACTCTGAGGTGTCCCTGTTTGCAGATGACGTGAAGTTGAGAAGAATTCACTCGATCGAAGACCAGGCAGAACTACAAAGGGATCTGAACAGGCTGCAGACCTGGTCCAGCAATTGGCTCCTGGAGTTCAATCCCACCAAGTGCAAAGTCATGAAGATTGGGGAAGGGCAAAGAAGACCGCAGACGGAGTACAGTCTAGGGGGCCAGAGACTACAAACCTCACTCAAGGAAAAAGATCTTGGGGTGAGTATAACACCAGGCACATCTCCTGAAGCGCACATCAACCAAATAACTGCTGCAGCATATGGACGCCTAGCAAACCTCTGAACAGCATTCCGACATCTTAATAAGGAATCGTTCAGGACCCTGTACACCGTGTACGTTAGGCCTATATTGGAGTATGCGGCACCAGTTTGGAACCCACACCTAGCCAAGCATGTAAAGAAACTAGAGAAAGTGCAAAGGTTTGCAACAAGACTAGTCCCAGAGCTAAGAGGTATGTCCTACGAGGAGAGGTTAAGGGAAATCAACCTGACGACACAGGAGGACAGGAGAGATAGGGGGGACATGATAACGACTTACAAAATACTGAGAGGAATTGACAAGGTGGACAAAGACAGGATGTTCCGGAGATTGTATACAGTAACAAGGGGACACAGTTGGAAGTTGAAGACACAGATGAATGACAGGGATGTTAGGAAGTATTTCTTCAGCCACAGAGTAGTCAGTAAGTGGAATAGTCTGGGAAGCGATGTAGTGGAGGCAGGATCAATACATAGCTTTAAGCAGAGGTATGATAAAGCTCACGGTTCAGGGAGAGTGACCTAGTAGCGATCAGTGAAGAGGCGGGGCCAGGAGCTCGGGCTCGACCCCTGCAGCCTCAACTAGGTGAGTACGTACACACACACACACACACACACACACACACACACACCTCTGGCAATTGTTTACAAGACAACAGATCCACACTCTCGTCAACACTGTCATCTAGCATAGTTCTTACCACTGATCTATTAAAAGAGTTATTATATCTGTTTGCTACATTAATACTCGGTGACACAAGTTGTTTGTTTTTTTTCAGGTTTCTATTACATGGTTCGTGTAAAGTACTATGTGTTTAGTCCTAAAGTCTGAGATTACGAAAAGATTTTCTGGCAGTAGAATGCACTTGCTAGGTAAACCGCTGTGGGTAATGTAGACCTTCAAAAACATTAACTTCTCTTAAATATTTCATCATAACTGGAAGGACATGCATACTAGAAGCTCTTGGAAACATCGATAACATTACCGACATCTGAATTTACTGGTAAAGGCTTGTGATGAAAGCAAAAGATGGTGAATGCATGTGCTCGACTGCGTGTTGATCTTTTTGTTTCTCATTTATATTTCAAGTTGAGAGAAAGACGCAGATTGTTGAATTCATTCGGAAAAAAATAATACAAATGGTGTCCTTCTGATCACACTGCTACTCCTTTTCTATATGACATGTAGAGTGAGAACACGAGCTATGTTTGTTTGTCATGTTCCATCACACAGGGTGAGTTATATACATCATGTTCAACAAAGGGTGTGAGTGAATAGGTGTGAGGGAGTAATATCCCAGTGGGAACACAAGACAAATTAACCCCATTCTATCTTAATCACCCATAATAAGCATCACTTGGGTACTAAAAGATATTAATGACGTTGAAAGCATGCCAAGACAAGGGTCTGTCAGCAGTGTGGCTTTCATGTGACAGCTGTATAACAGACTCCTGACAGCTGTACAACAGACTCCTGACAGATGTACAATAAACTCCTGACAGCTGCAGAACAGACTCCTGACAGTTGTACAACAGACTTTTGACATCTGTACAACAAACTCCTGACAGCTGTAAAACAAATTCCTGACAGCTGTACAACAGACTCCTGACAGCTGTAAAACAAATTCCTGACAGCTGTACAACAGACTCCTGACAGCTGTACAACAGACTCCTGACAACCGTACAACAGACTCCTGACAGCTGTACAACAGACTCCTGACAGCTGTACAACAGACTCCTGACAGCTGTACAACAGACTCCTGACAGCTGTACAACAGACTCCTGACAGCTGTACAACAGACTCCTGACAGCTGTACAACAGACTCCTGACAGCTGTACAACAGACTCCTGACAGCTGTACAACAGACTCCTGACAGCTGTACAACAGACTCCTGACAGCTGTACAACAGACTCCTGACAGCTGTACAACAGAGTCCTGACAACCGTACAACAGACTCCTGACAGCTGTACAACAGACTCCTGACAGCTGTACAACAGACTCCTGACAGCTGTACAACAGACTCCTGACAGCTGTACAACAAACTCCTGGCAGCTGTACAACAGACAGCTGAACAACAGACTTCTGACAGCTGTACAACAGACTCCTGACATCTGTACAACAGACTCCTGACAGCTGTAGAACAGACTCCTGACAGCTGTACAACAGTCTCCTGACAGCTCTACAACAGACTTTTGAGAGCTGTACAACAAACGCGTCTTTCTTCGCCTGAATACTTGTAATGCCACTGAAAATATAGAGTTACCAGACAGCCAGGTTGTTGTGTTCTCAGAGCTCCAGGTCTGAGAGACCAGTGGCTGCAGTGGTCACTCAGTGTTCATCCACAACACAACGTTCTAGGTCAGAGAGACCAGTGGCTGCAAGGGTCACTCAGTGTTCATCCACAACACAACGTTGCAGGTCTGAGAGACCAGTGGCTGCAGTGGTCACTCAGTGTTCATCCACAACACAACGTTGCAGGTCTGAGGGACTAGTGTTAATACATATTTTCTTAGTTTACCACATATCATTTGCAACGTTCCTAGAGAAGACAACTAAGAACGTGATCATACATACAGTTGTTTCTTGTGATGGAGACCAGAGAAGACGAGCATGAGAGACGTAACCTTGCTTACTAATAATATATAATTATAAGGTCAGGGTATCATATTTCTCCTGTTGAGTCAGAAGGACATAAAGCACGGTATATCTCCACCAATCAGCTGATGGAATTCGAAACTGAACAGCCCTGAAAGACCCAGCGACAGCTTGTTAGCAGTGGGTATTATATAATATTAATATATATATATATATATATATATATATATATATATATATATATATATATATATATATATATATATATATATATATATGCCTAATAGGTAAAACTTGCGATTTTGGCATGAATAGTAACAGTCTTCTTGCCGAATAAGGCAAGCAAAAAATTGTGTATGCAATAATTTCGCAAAAATAACTTTGAACCTAACGAAAAAAATGTCATTGTGTTTATTTATTATTAAATTATTGCAAACTTATCTAAAATATATTTAGTTGGATTAGGCTAAATTAAATTCCGCTTGTTATAATAAGGTTAAGTAAGTTTTCTAAGGTTCTTTTGGTACAAAATCATTAATTTCTACATTAATATAACTGAAAAAATACATCTTTCAAGGTATAAGAGCAAATTTTAGAAAGGTAGAAAGGACTTAACTTTAAATTTCTTGCCAATTTACCAATTTTACCTATTCGGCACAACACACACACACACACACACACACACACACACACACACACACACACACACACACACACACACACACACACACACACACAAATATATATATATATATATATATATATATATATATATATATATATATATATATATTTATGTATACCATCTTTTAGGAGTGAAGAAGAGCAAAATGTAAGTGTGGTGGAGGTACGTGAGGCATTACGTAGAATGAAAGGGGGTAAAGCAGCTGGAACTGATGGGATCATGACAGAAATGTTAAAAGCAGGGGGGGATATAGTGTTGGAGTGGTTGGTACTTTTGTTTAATAAATGTATGAAAGAGGGGAAGGTACCTAGGGATTGGCGGAGAGCGTGTATAGTCTCTTTATATAAAGGGAAAGGGGACAAAAGAGATTGTAAAAATTATAGAGGAATAAGTTTACTGAGTATACCAGGAAAAGTATACGGTAGGGTTATAATTGAAAGAATTAGAGGTAAGACAGAATGTAGATTTGCGGATGAGCAAGGAGGCTTCAGAGTGGGCAACGGTAAACAATATGATGTTCAATGAGGACAAATTCCAACTACTCCGTTATGGAAAACTGGAGGAGATAATAACTAGAACAGAGTATACTACTGACTCCGGCCATACAATAGAGCGGAAAAATAATGTAAGGGACCTGGGAGTAGTAATGTCTGAGGATCTCACTTTCAAGGATCACAACAGTGCCACGATCGCACGTGCAAAGAAAATGATAGGATGGATAATGAGAACTTTCAAAACGAGAGATGCCAAGCCCATGATGATCCTTTTCAAATCACTTGTTCTCTCTAGGCTGGAATACTGCTGTACATTAACATCTCCATACAAAGCAGGTGAAATCGCAGATCTAGAGAGTGTACAGAGATCCTTTACTGCACGTATAAGTTCTGTCAAGCACCTTAACTACTGGGAACGCTTGGAAGCACTTGACTTGTACTCGTTGGAACGCAGTAGGGAGAGATATATCATAACCTACACTTGGAAAATCTTGGAAGGAATGGTCCCAAATCTGCACACAGAAATCACTCCCTACGAAAGTAAAAGACTGGGCAGGCGATGCAAAATGCCGCCAATAAAAAGTAGGGGCGCCATTGGTACACTAAGAGAAAACACCATAAGTGTCCGGGGCCCAAGACTGTTCAACAGCCTCCCATCAAGCATTAGGGGAATTGCCAATAAACCCCTGGCTGCCTTCAAGAGAGAGCTGGACAGATACCTAAAGTCAGTGCCGGATCAGCCGGGCTGTGGCTCGTACGTCGGACTGCGTGCGGCCAGCAGTAACAGCCTAGTTGATCAGGCCCTGATCCATCGGGAGGCCTGGTCATGGACCGGGCCGCGGGGGCGTTGATCCCCGGAATAACCTCCAGGTAACCTCCAGGGGATGTGTAGATCAAGTGTTTACATTGAAGCATATATGTGAACAGTATTTAGATAAAGGTAGGGAAGTTTTTATTGCATTTATGGATTTAGAAAAGGCATATGATAGAGTGGATAGAGGAGCAATGTGGCAGATGTTGCAAGTTTATGGAATAGGTGGTAAGTTACTAAATGCTGTAAAGAGTTTTTATGAGGATAGTGAGGCTCAGGTTAGGGTGTGCAGAAGAGAGGGAGACTATTTCCCGGTAAAAGTAGGTCTTAGACAGGGATGTGTAATGTCACCATGGTTGTTTAATATATTTAGAGATGGGGTTGTAAAAGAAGTAAATGCTAGGGTGTTCGGGAGAGGGGTGGGATTAAATTATGGGGAATCAAAATCAAAATGGGAATTGACACAGTTACTTTTTGCTGATGATACTGTGCTTATGGGAGATTCTAAAGAAAAATTGCAAAGGTTAGTGGATGAGTTTGAGAATGTGTGTAAAGGTAGAAAGTTGAAAGTGAACATAGAAAAGAGTAAGGTGATGAGGGTATCAAATGATTTAGATAAAGAAAAATTGGATATCAAATTGGGGAGGAGGAGTATGGAAGAAGTGAATGTTTTCAGATACTTGGGAGTTGACGTGTCGGCGGATGGATTTATGAAGGATGAGGTTAATCATAGAATTGATGAGGGAAAAAAGGTGAGTGGTGCGTTGAGGTATATGTGGAGTCAAAAAACGTTATCTATGGAGGCAAAGAAGGGAATGTATGAAAGTATAGTAGTACCAACACTCTTATATGGATGTGAAGCTTGGGTGGTAAATGCAGCAGCGAGGAGACGGTTGGAGGCAGTGGAGATGTCCTGTCTAAGGGCAATGTGTGGTGTAAATATTATGCAGAAAATTCGGAGTGTGGAAATTAGGAGAAGGTGTGGAGTTAATAAAAGCATTAGTCAGAGGGCAGAAGAGGGGTTGTTGAGGTGGTTTGGTCATTTAGAGAGAATGGATCAAAGTAGAATGACATGGAAAGCATATAAATCTATAGGGGAAGGAAAGAGGGGTAGGGGTCGTCCTCGAAAGGGTTGGAAAGAGGGAGTAAAGGAGGTTTTGTGGGCGAGGGGCTTGGACTTCCAGCAAGCGTGCATGAGCGTGTTAGATAGGAGTGAATGGAGACGAATGATACTTGGGACCTGACGATCTGTTGGAGTGTGAGCAGGGTAATATTTAGTGAAGGGATTCAGGGAAACCGGTTATTTTCATATAGTCGGACTTGAGTCCTGGAAATGGGAAGTACAATGCCTGCACTTTAAAGGAGTGGTTTGGGATATTGGCAGTTTGGAGGGATATGTTGTGTATCTTTATACGTATATGCTTCTAAACTGTTGTATTCTGAGCACCTCTGCAAAAGCAGTGATAATGTGTGAGTGTGGTGAAAGTGTTGAATGATGATGAAAGTATTTTCTTTTTGGGGATTTTCTTTCTTTTTTGGGTCACCCTGCCTCGGTGGGAGACGACCGACTTGTTGAAAAAAAAAAATTATATATATATATAACCACGACTTTTATAAGTGTAAAACATTGTCCATAGATGGAAAACCTTGTCCTCATTTGACCAAGAAAAAAATAAATTGCGATAATGTTATTACCGTGAAGGAAGAGTTAACTGTGTTAAGGGCATTAATATGAAGAGTTACAACGACATAACTACAGACTGTAACTTACTACTCAAGACACGACAGTTGGTCACACTAATTTATTTCAACTTAGTTACCACTTATTACAGCGTAGCTGGTGCGCTACCACTTACTACATGAGGAACTTATTACAGCGTAGATGGTGCGCTGCCACTTACTACATGAGGAACTTATTACAGCGTAGCTGGTGCGCTGCCACTTACTACATGAGGAACTTATTACAGCGTAGCTGGTGCGCTACCACTTACTACATGAGGAACTTATTACAGCGTAGATGGTGCGCTGCCACTTACTACATGAGGAACTTATTACAGCGTAGCTGGTGCGCTACCACTTACTACATGAGGAACTTATTACAGCGTAGCTGGTGCGCTACCACTTACTACATGAGGAACTTATTACAGCGTAGCTGGTGCGCTACCACTTGCTACATGAGGAACTTATTACAGCGTAGCTGGTGCGCTACCACTTACTACATGAGGAACTTATTACAGCGTAGCTGGTGCGCTACCACTTACTACATGAGGAACTTATTACAGCGTAGATGGTGCGCTGCCACTTACTACATGAGGAACTTATTACAGCGTAGCTGGTGCGCTACCACTTACTACATGAGGAACTTATTACAGCGTAGCTGGTGCGCTACCACTTACTACATGAGGAACTTATTACAGCGTAGCTGGTGCGCTACCACTTGCTACATGAGGAACTTATTACAGCGTAGCTGGTGCGCTACCACTTACTACATGAGGAACTTATTACAGCGTAGCTGGTGCGCTACCACTTACTACATGAGGAACTTATTACAGCGTAGCTGGTGCGCTACCACTTACTACATGAGGAACTTATTACAGCGTAGCTGGTGCGCTGCCACTTACGACATGAGGAACTTATTACAGCGTAGCTGGTGCGCTGCCACTTACTACATGAGGAACTTATTACAGCGTAGCTGGTGCGCTGCCACTTACTACATGAGGAACTTATTACAGCGTAGCTGGTGCGCTACCACTTACTACATGAGGAACTTATTACAGCGTAGCTGGTGCGCTGCCACTTACTACATGAGGAACTTATTACAGCGTAGCTGGTGCGCTGCCACTTACTACATGAGGAACTTATTACAGCGTAGCTGGTGCGCTGCCACTTACTACATGAGGAACTTATTACAGCGTAGCTGGTGCGCTACCACTTACTACATGAGGAACTTATTACAGCGTAGAGGAACTTAGTACAGCGTAGCTGGTGCGCTGCCACTTACTACATGAGGAACTTATTACAGCGTAGCTGGTGCGCTACCACTTACTACATGAGGAACTTATTACAGCGTAGCTGGTGCGCTACCACTTGCTACATGAGGAACTTATTACAGCGTAGCTGGTGCGCTGCCACTTACTACATGAGGAACTTATTACAGTGTAGCTGGTGCACTGCCACTTACTACATGAGGAACTTATTACAGCGTAGCTGGTGCGCTGCCACTTACGACATGAGGAACTTATTACAGCGTAGCTGGTGCGCTGCCACTTACTACTTGAGGAACTTATTACAGCGTAGCTGGTGCGCTGCCACTTGCTACATGAGGAACTTATTACAGCCATGAGGAACTTACTACTGGTGCGCTGCCACTGAGGAACTTATTACAGCGTAGCTGGTGCGCTGCCACTTGCTACATGAGGAACTTATTACAGAGGAACTTATTACAGCGTAGCTGGTGCGCTGCCACTTACTACATGAGGAACTTATTACAGCGTAGCTGGTGCGCTGCCACTTACTACTTGAGGAACTTATTACAGCGTAGCTGGTGCGCTGCCACTTGCTACATGAGGAACTTATTACAGCGTAGCTGGTGCGCTACCACTTGCTACATGAGGAACTTATTACAGCGTAGCTGGTGCGCTGCCACTTACTACATGAGGAACTTATTACAGCGTAGCTGGTGCGCTGCCACTTACTACTTGAGGAACTTATTACAGCGTAGCTGGTGCGCTGCCACTTACTACATGAGGAACTTATTACAGCGTAGCTGGTGCGCTGCCACTTACTACTTGAGGAACTTATTACAGCGTAGCTGGTGCGCTGCCACTTACTACATGAGGAACTTATTACAGCGTAGCTGGTGCGCTGCCACTTACTACATGAGGAACTTATTACAGCGTAGCTGGTGCGCTGCCACTTACTACATGAACTTATTACAGCGTAGCTGGTGCGCTGCCACTTACTACATGAGGAACTTATTACAGCGTAGCTGGTGCGCTGCCACTTACTACATGAGGAACTTATTACAGCGTAGCTGGTGCGCTGCCACTTACTACATGAGGAACTTATTACAGCGTAGCTGGTGCGCTGCCACTTACTACTTGAGGAACTTATTACAGCGTAGCTGGTGCGCTGCCACTTACTACATGAGGAACTTATTACAGCGTAGCTGGTGCGCTGCCACTTACTACTTGAGGAACTTATTACAGCGTAGCTGGTGCGCTGCCACTTGCTACATGAGGAACTTATTACAGCGTAGCTGGTGCGCTACCACTTGCTACATGAGGAACTTATTACAGCGTAGCTGGTGCGCTGCCACTTGCTACATGAGGAACTTATTACAGCGTAGCTGGTGCGCTGCCACTTACTACTTGAGGAACTTATTACAGCGTAGCTGGTGCGCTGCCACTTACTACTTGAGGAACTTATTACAGCGTAGCTGGTGCGCTGCCACTTACTACATGAGGAACTTATTACAGCGTAGCTGGTGCGCTACCACTTACTACATGAGGAACTTATTACAGCGTAGCTGGTGCACTGCCACTTACTACTTGAGGAACTTATTACAGCGTAGCTGGTGCGCTGCCACTTACTACTTGAGGAACTTATTACAGCGTAGTTGCTCTGCCACTTACTACATGAGGAACTTATTACAGCGTAGCTGGTGCGCTACCACTTGCTACATGAGGAACTTATTACAGCGTAGCTGGTGCGCTACCACTTGCTACATGAGGAACTTATTACAGCGTAGCTGGTGCGCTACCACTTGCTACATGAGGAACTTATTACAGCGTAGCTGGTGCGCTACCACTTGCTACATGAGGAACTTATTACAGCGTAGCTGGTGCGCTACCACTTGCTACATGAGGAACTTATTACAGCGTAGCTGGTGCGCTACCACTTACTACATGAGGAACTTATTACAGCGTAGCTGGTGCGCTACCACTTGCTACATGAGGAACTTATTACAGCGTAGCTGGTGCGCTACCACTTGCTACATGAGGAACTTATTACAGCGTAGCTGGTGCGCTACCACTTGCTACATGAGGAACTTATTACAGCGTAGCTGGTGCGCTACCACTTACTACATGAGGAACTTATTACAGCGTAGCTGGTGCGCTACCACTTGCTACATGAGGAACTTATTACAGCGTAGCTGGTGCGCTACCACTTACTACATGAGGAACTTTAAAATGAGATATTTTAACATATACATACACTTAAAAAATATACTGTAGTATGAATAGCAACGTATTTGGTAGCGTCCCTGAGTCATCAATGATTGTATCGTTCATGTTGCTCATGTCACACCTTTGCTAAGTTTAGGAATTAGGTGAGGTGATGCATGTAATCGTTTTGTCCAGCAAAACAGACAAAATGCAATTTGGGTAATGAAGACTCTTGGTAAAGAATTGGATAGTGGAGAATTTCAGTGTAAAAAAAAATAAGCACACACGAAAAAAGTGATGATGGGAATAGTTCTAATCAATTTTTGCATTTTTTTTTCTATAATGAAAAAAAGTTGTTCATGAACAGTGTACTAATTAATAATGTACAGTAAAGTATAAGGCAGTTCTGCCTCTAGGCCTCCTGCTGATCAATGTAGCTGTTGGTGGCAGCAGTCCCTAGGTGTGTGAAGCGTTTAAGGCAGCGGCCGGAGGCAGGGTGTAGTTGAGTGGGGAAAAGCAGAGGCTGCAGATCAGTGCCTGAAAGTTACCTCTCATATCTCAGCATGGAGGTGACGCTGGAAGCGTGGGAAATGGTGAGAATTGTGAAAAGAGAGAAAGAGAGAGAGAGAGAGAGAGCGAGAGAGAGAGAGAGAGAGAGAGAGAGAGAGAGAGAGAGAGAGAGAGAGATATGCTGATCGTCACTGTGACTCTGATGAGGATGGTGACGGTAGCGTTAGAGGATCTCAAGGCTACATGAACACAATTTCTTCGGTCACCGTCCCTGCGGCCCGGTCCCCGACCTCACCTCTGAGCCGTTTGCCAAGTGAGGTTCATCTTGAATTTGATGTGCATCACACGTTGTTACGTGTCATGCACGTCATAGTTGGTCATTGCTTGCAGTCATGGTTGGTCATTACTTACAGGTATAACTGTTGGACACTGCACCATGCTGGTGTAGAGTGTCCAATTAGGTGCTGGAGGCCGTCTTCATGATTGTGAAGGAGGGAGGATGCCCTGGGGAAACTTACCTTGCATGTAGGGACAGCCCAGAGCCTCACATCGTCACAAGCCTCGGGAAGGCTCGCATGATAATATAATTTTTTTAGTATGGGGATGCTACAGCGGTATCAATGTGTGTGTTCTCTCTCTCCAAACACTATTCACTCTAACTGGTTCATACCCATTGTACACAGAGTTAATAATTGTACATAATTTCTAGTGGTGAAATATATATTAAACCAAAACTGTCTTTTGGTGTATATTTTATTCCTTGTCCTTGATAATGGTACAAGCTGTTACTTAGCACGGCCGGGTACACCAGGCCATTGCTTGTACTTAAGCTTGTGATACCCTCCCAAATGATGGTCTGATGTACTAGGCTATTAACGCGAGTGGCATTGCTATCCAGCGCATGTACCACCTAGCGGTGGTGCATACGCTGGAAATGCCTTAGGGAATTTATCAAGCGAGATTATCATAGTGAAACTGGTGAAGAGTCACGTGTTAATCATCTCCCTCATACTAATGAGAATGGTGAAGATGAAAAGCATGGTGCTTCAGACAACATTTCTATCTTGCAAGTCTGGTAATGGTAGCAATGGTAGCTCTCGTGAAAATTACATTAGTGATAATAGTGATGCAGATGGTACTGCAGGGTGTTGCGTGTGGATGCTGGTGTTCACAGTAACGGTGGCAGGGAATGTAGGATGTGATGTTATGTCAGCTACATAATTGACATCACTTAACAATGATGATGATGATGGCGCAGTTCGGGATGTAGTGAAGCTCCTCCAGTTTTTCCTTGTTCCATGACCATGACAGCTTATCTTTTGATATACCTTTGGTGA
>NC_091308.1:2249733-2282233 GCF_038502225.1 Cherax quadricarinatus
CTCTCTGTTTCTCTCTCCTATTAACCCTTTTAGGGCATAGTTCTTAGGCCTTTCGTGTCTGCACATGCCCTTGCGCTAGCAAGGGCATGTGCAGACACATGTGGCAAACACATTTGCAACATATGGCAAAATCAAATTCTTCTCCGATATCTCTGAGCTCTAAGGTTCCAGTTGCTTGAGTTTTCCCCAGGAATCAAGTTTAACACACAGGATACTCTTATCATTGTTTTGGGAGCTACAGTGTTTAGGGGTTGACTGAATGAAGCAGTAAAAGTAGCCGGTAACAACTTTATTTCCTGGAAATGTGACAAAAGTTGTTCCTCTTTGGGATTACAGAAATATTGCCTACACATGTCCTTTAAATACGGATTTTTTGTTTTTTTCATTTGGCTTCTCTGAAGTAGCAAACAGTGCGTGAGGTTGATATCCAACCTGACACAGATAACAGGAATCTTGAGTACGTACAAGGGAGTGGAAGGGCATCTGACAGAACAGGAAGAGTGCGAAAGAGATGTAGACGGGAGCACTAGACTGAATACCACTCAGAGTTTGACAGGAAATTCTGGTAAAACGTTTGATACAACAGAATAAATTAAGTAAGAAAAGTACAATAGAAAAGTACACAAAAGTTCAAGAGCTTCAGCAGCTGCACAGTTCTAGTATAAATCCAGAAATAGTTGAATTGGGTGGCAGTACAGAACCCATAAATAACAGCCAACGGAAAATCAAAATGTATAAATTGTATGTAAATAGAGAATGTCTGGAAAAATGAATGGGCCATGAAGATTTGATCACCCAAAAATAATGTTGTGATCGCTTAACAAAAAAAAAAAAATTGTCGTTTTACCTCTTCTAAATGTATTTTTGATTAAAAAATACTATAACATAAATTAACTCGTATACGACTTGAATGTAACCAGGAGAAGGCTCATGTCAAGTGAGCATCAAGGTAACATTAATATTCAGGTTAGGTAAGGTTGTCAGGAAACAGGACAAGTTTTTTCTGACGCGGGTCTTAGTCGTATGATGGTCCACAGGTTTTGGTTGTCTGACCGAGGCCTTCCGCTGGCTTACCGGTCCACCCCTTTAAAAATTATAGTTATAATTATAACTATTAATTATTGGTATTCACACAAGTTTAGATCTCAGTAATTTTTTTAGTGCCAGAATGGCAAAAAAATAACAAAAATATTTCACCAGCTCGGAGCTACAGTCTTGAAAACCAAGCCAGTGGCTGCTTCATCTAAGCCACATAATGCCTTCATACCTTTGAGATGCCTTTGATGAGTTTCGAGAGTTTTTGTACTCCGGCCCAACAAAGAAATGCCACAATATCATTTATTTCCGTAAACATGCAACTTGAGCAACAAAATACCGTTCATCAGTGATCTCGCAGTCATATGTAATGTCTCCAGCGTTGACGGTGACTTTATGAAAAGCAAAGGTGCAGTGAGTTCACCAATTGATAATTCATTAAATGTAGATTATACGATACCTGTCAACACCTTTCTATATATAATCAAAAATACCAAGAGACCCCTTATTGTCTTCAAGGGTAACTTGATGGACTCCTCCCGACAGTTTTTGACCAACCGGGCTGCGGTTCTGAAATGCTCGCTGCTAGCACCACTAGTCTGACTCAATAGGCCAGCAATCAGGAGGTCTGGTCTGGGACAGAGCTACGGGGAAGGGCGGTGACCCGTAGATGACCCATCGGTCTGAAGGTGACTGTGGCATGTTTTGTGTCTTACTTCAGCTCTCCCCGGCAGTCTTCACACCAAGGTTGATCTGAAGTCTCAGTCTCTCTCTCTCTCTCTCTCTCTCTCTCTCTCTCTCTCTCTCTCTCTCTCTCTCTCTCTCTCTCAACCTGTAAAATAACACATTACGAGTGGAATGAACTAGTGATGAGTTGTTCATGAGTACCAGCAGTTATCTTCTGGACGGAGATTGCTCTTTCTTTTAGATAGATAGATAGAGAGAGAGAGAGAGAGAGAGAGAGAGATAGACAGATAGAGAGAGAGAGAGAGAGAGAGAGAGAGAGATAGACAGATAGAGAGAGAGAGAGAGAGAGAGAGAGAGAGATAGATAGATAGATAGATAGATAGATAGAGAGAGAGAGAGAGAGAGAGAGAGAGAGAGAGAATGAATAAATGAATATGTAATAATCAGAATATGAAAATAACCGCGAGAGGAATATTTGTAGAAAAAACTTTGCAAATTCGTCGTAAAAATAAACCTTTATTATCGCAACTTTTTAATTTGTTATTACGATTTGCAATTAGAGCAGCAGGGGGGGGCACTTGAGGGGGAGGGGTCACTTGAGGGGGGGTCACTTGAGGGGGGGTCACTTGAGGGGGAGGGGGGTCACTTGAGGGGGGGGGGGGAGGTGAAGTTGACATCCAACCTGGGGAAGGAGGGGGATGGGAGAGGAGGGGAAGGCAGATTTGACATTCAACCCAGGAAGAAGGAAGGGGTGAGTAGATGGGTGGGTTGGTTGGTGGGTGGGTGGGTGGGTGGTGGGTTACATGTGGTTGACAACCATGTTCGTATGGTTGTAAGAACCGCTGTAATAGGTGGTTAATCTCAGTGGTGGAATTTAGAAATTGTAGGTTAGGTTAGGTCAGGTTCGTCAGGAAACAGGACATGTGTTTCCTGACACGGGTCTCATATGATGACCCGCCTTTGGAACTTATGGTCATCTGATCGAGGCCTTCCGCTGGCTTACCGGTCCACCCCTTAAAAAATTCTGGTCATAGTTATAACCATTTAATTAGTAAGTAGAAATTGCAGTGTGCAGTATGTCTTGAACATGTACTTATTGAAGCGAAGGAGAGAGAGATACATGATAATATATACATGGAAAGTACTCGAGGGCTTGGTCCCAAATCTGCACACTGCCATAACAACATACTGGAGTGAGAGATATGGGAGAAGTGTAAAATAAACCCAGTGAGGAGCAGGGGTGCGGTGAGGATAATAAGGGAACACTGTATCAACAGCCGGGGTCCCAGACTACTCAACATCTTTCCAGAAGATATCAGAAACACTGCAGGAAAAAGTGTAGAAACCTTCAAGAGGATATTGGACAAGTATCTTCACCAGTTGCCAGATCAACCAGGCTGTGATGATGAATTTGTGGGGCAGCGGGCCTCTAGCAGCAACAGCCTGGTTGACCAGGCAAGCATCAGACGAGCCTGGCCCATGGCCGGGCTCCGAGAGTAGCCAGACTCTCGAAACTCTTCAAAGGTATATCAGAGGTGTAGAAACCACGTAGTGGAGTGCTAGTGGTGCTTTCCACTTGCTTCCAAAACCCCTTTCAGTTTTTATTTTAAGACACCGGCCGTCTGTCACCAAGGCTGTGTATACCTTACCTTTAACGGGTTCCGAGATTTTTCCTACTCTGCATCCCGGCCCTGGTCCAGGCTTGTCTGGTCGACCAGGCTGTTGCTGCTGGCGGCCCGCTGAAAGCCTTCTAAGGTTATTGTGCCCATGGAGCCCCGCCCTTGTATATCTCTCACTCCAGTATGTTGCTATGCTAGTGTGTGCATTTAGGACATACCTGTCAAGTACTTTCCATTTATGTAATATCATGTATTTCTCCTCCTAAAGTATTACAGTAATTTAAATGCTTGACTGACTCTTTGCGGATGGTAAATGATGTTTCCGCTGTCCTGAACAGAACTCTGATCAAGCGAGCACAAGCAGCTCGAATAATGTCACCCCTGGCACTATTTCCCTTATTTTGAAAGTTTTCAATATAAACCCAGTCATTTTCTCTAACCGTCGTGGCATTTGCCTTATTATGTTCTTTGAACAAGGTCAGCTGACATTATTATTCCTTGGTCCTTTAAGTGTTCCTGCCGTTCTGCATTTTTGTATACAATGTCACTTTTGAATTCTTCATTCTTTCCACTTGACACTTATCTTCTTTGAACATCAGGTTATTCTCCACTTGCAGTTTTTCTGTCTTCTTCCGTGGTGATTTTCATTCTTAATTTGTTATCATCTGCACATGAAAATACGAAACTGGGTCGAATGTTTTTTTTTTCTTTTTTTTTTTTTATCTCTTTTTATGTATTTACGCTATGAAGATAAACAACAAAGGCACCAAGATCGTGCCTTGGGGCAATGAACTTTGATTTGCCTGTGTTTGATTTTGCTCTCTTTACTACCTCTCTTTGCGTCCTCTTTGCTAGAAAGTTGCATATCCATTTGCCTACATTAACCATTATACCTATCGCCTTCGTTCTGTGTGCAGTCACTCCATTATCGTAAAGAATAGAAACAAGGAAACAAGAATCACCTTTCCTTCCGAGTGTAGGCGCTGTACTCACCACTTCCAAGACTCAAATCCGACTAATCGGTTTTTTCCTGATTCAGTTCATAATTCCTGATAATACATCTGTTATTTCTGTTAGTGGTATTGGGGATCATTGTCGCTGTTTTCTCGGTCTGGGACCTGACATTGTAGATTGGATGGGAATCATCATAGGACTTAAATATCATTAAGAAACATACACAGGTAAGTGAAGGTAATTATATAGTGAATGTAAACAGAAGTGTGTAAGATTTACCTGTTATCACACGCGCCATCATAAGAGACAGTAAAGACCAGCAATCCTCTCAGAGTGCAAAATGTTTAATAGGCTTCCTTTTCACACTCATAGGACAGGAGGATTGTATCCTCCCCCTCCCTCCCTTACTATCCTTCTTTTCTCAGTGTTTCCCCTTCTCCTCCCACTCTCATTAACTTCGCGGTCTGTTTTCCTTGCTTCCAATTCTCCATTATCCCGTAGTTTGTCTCTTGCCCTTCTAATTCTCTCTTATCTCTCTCTCTCACTGCTTCACTCTGACCCACCAGGAGGCCTGGTCTGGAAACGGGCCGCGGGGGGCGCTGACCCCCAGAAACATCCTCCGGGTACCTCTCACTGCCTCACACGTCAGCCTCTCCTCTCACTGCCTCACACTTCAGCCTCTCCTCTCACTGCCACACGTCAGCCTCTCCTCTCACTGCCTCACATGTCATCTTATCCTCTCGCTGCCTCACACGTCAGCCTCTCCTCTCACTGCCACACATGTCAACCTCTCCTCTCACTGCCACACATGTCATCCTCTCCTCTCACTGTCTCACACGTGAGGTACACGGTGCAGTCGCACGGTACGGTCACAAGATACGGTCACACGGTTCAGGAATAAAGCGCCTCACTCACCTGGGTTATGCAAATGAAAAGCAAATAGGTCGTGTTTTACTTGGTGTGTTGTGTCCATAATGGAGCCAAGACTGCCAGCTGTCGCTCAGTGCCACTCTAATTAAAGGCACCAAGTTCCTGTTAAACGGTGAGAGTGCCACTTGTGTCAGTACGGTCTGAGAGGCAGTAGTGCCACCTGCATCAGTAGAGTCAGAGGGGCAGTAATGTCAGGCTGCTTCAGAAGACCCACCTAGGCAGTAGTACCAGGCTGCCTCAAAGGACCCACACAGGCAGTAGTGTCAGACTGCCTCAAAGGACCCACACAGGCAGTAGTGTCAGACTGCCTCAGAGGACCCACCCAGGCAGTAGTACCAGGCTGCCTCAGAGGACCCACCCAGGCAGTAGTACCAGGCTGCCTCAGAGGACCCACACAGGCAGTGGTGTCAGACTGCCTCAGAGGACCCACACAGGCAGTAGTGTCAGGCTGCCTCAGAGGACCCACCCAGGCAGTAGTACCAGGCTGCCTCAGAGGACCCACACAGGCAGTGGTGTCAGACTGCCTCAGAGAACCCACACAGACAGTAGTGCCAGCTAGGGATACCAGAGTATTTCACGAGGGCCATCTGGTCCTAGTGACGGGGCATGACCTTCAACTAGTGGAAAATTTATCTACCCATTTATTATCTATCTGTGGTTGATTCTCAGGGGATAATCACCCCCCTTCTCCCTGGTCCCAGACCAGACGTTATGCATGCAGTGATCACTTGATATATATCTTAACTAAGTTGATGTGTTCCTCATTTGATGTGTTTCTCAGATGATGTGCTGCTCCAGTTGATGTACTTCCCAGTTGATGTACTGCCCCAGTTGATGTTCTGCCCCAGTTGATGTTCTGCCCCAGTTGATGTACTGCCCCAGTTGATGTTCTGCCCCAGTTGATGTACTGCCCCAGTTGATGTTCTGCCCCAGTTGATGTACTGCCCCAGTTGTACTCACCAAGTTAATGCACTCTCCCAAGTTGATGTTCTGCCCCAGTTGATGTACTGCCCCACTTGATGTGCTGCCCCAGTTGATGTACTGTCCCAGTTGATGTACTGCCCCAGTTGATGTACTGCCCCAGTTGATGTACTCACCAAGTTGATGTACTCTCCCCAGTTGATGTTCTGCCCCAGTTGATGTACTGTCCCAGTTGATGTACTCCCCAATTGATGTATTCCACAGTTGATGTACTGCCCCAGTTGATGTATTGCACAGTTGATGTACTGTCCCAGTTGATGTACTGCCACGGTTGATGTGCTGCCACAGTTGATGTACTGTCCCAGTTGATGTACTGCCACAGTTGATGTGCTGCCACAGTTGATGTACTGCCACAGTTGATGTGCTGCCACAGTTGATGTACTGCCCCAGTTGATGTGCTGCCACAGTTGATGTACTGCCACAGTTGATGTGCTGCCACAGTTGATGTACTGCCACAGTTGATGTACTCCCTAGTTGATGTGCTGCCACAGTTGATGTACTGTCCCAGTTGATGTACTGCCACAGTTGATGTGCTGCCACAGTTGATGTACTGTCCTAGTTGATGTACTGCCACAGTTGATGCACTGCCACAGTTGATGTGCTGCCACAGTTGATGTACTGTCCCAGTTGATGTACTGCCACAGTTGATGTACTGCCACAGTTGATGTGCTGCCACAGTTGATGTACTGTCCCAGTTGATGTACTGCCACAGTTGATGTGCTGCCACAGTTGATGTACTGCCACAGTTGATGTGCTGCCACAGTTGATGTACTGCCACAGTTGATGTACTGTCCCAGTTGTACTCCCCAATTGATGTACTTCACAGCTGATGTACTGCCACAGCTGATGTACTGCCACAGTTGATGTACTGCCACAGTTGATGTACTGCCACAGTTGATGTGCTGCCACAGTTGATGTGCTGCCACAGTTGATGTGCTGCCACAGTTGATGTACTGCCACAGTTGATGTACTGCCACAGTTGATGTGCTGCCACAGTTGATGTGCTGCCACAGTTGATGTGCTGCCACAGTTGATGTGCTGCCACAGTTGATATGCTGCCACAGTTGATGTACTGCCACAGTTGATGTACTATCCCAGTTGTACTCCCCAATTGATGTACTTCCACAGCTGATGTGCTGCCACAGTTGATGTACTGCCACAGTTGATGTACTGCCACAGTTGATGTGCTGCCACAGTTGATGTACTGCCACAGTTGATGTACTGCCACAGTTGATGTGCTGCCACAGTTGATGTACTGCCACAGTTGATGTACTGCCACAGTTGATGTACTGCCACAGTTGATGTACTGCCACAGTTGATGTACTGCCACAGTTGATGTGCTGCCACAGTTGATGTGCTGCCACAGTTGATGTACTGCCACAGTTGATGTGCTGCCACAGTTGATGTACTGCCACAGTTGATATGCTGCCACAGTTGATGTGCTGCCACAGTTGATGTGCTGCCACAGTTGATGTGCTGCCACAGTTGATGTACTGCCACAGTTGATGTACTGCCACAGTTGATGTACTGCCACAGTTGATGTACTGCCACAGTTGATGTACTGCCACAGTTGATGTACTGCCACAGTTGATGTGCTGCCACAGTTGATGTACTGCCACAGTTGATGTGCTGCCACAGTTGATGTACTGCGACAGTTGATGTGCTGCCACAGTTGATGTGCTGCCACAGTTGATGTGCTGCCACAGTTGATGTGCTGCCACAGTTGATGTGCTGCCACAGTTGATGTACTGCCACAGTTGATGTGCTGCCACAGTTGATGTGCTGCCACAGTTGATGTACTGCCACAGTTGATGTACTGCCACAGTTGATGTACTGCCACAGTTGATGTGCTGCCACAGTTGATGTACTGCCACAGTTGATGTGCTGCCACAGTTGATGTGCTGCCACAGTTGATGTGCTGCCACAGTTGATGTGCTGCCACAGTTGATGTGCTGCCACAGTTGATGTGCTGCCACAGTTGATGTGCTGCCACAGTTGATGTACTGCCACAGTTGATGTGCTGCCACAGTTGATGTACTGCCCCAGTTGATGTGCTGCCACAGTTGATGTGCTGCCACTGATGTGCTGCCACAGTTGATGTGCTGCCACAGTTGATGTACTGCCCCAGTTGATGTGCTGCCACTGATGTGCTGCCACAGTTGATGTGCTGCCACAGTTGATGTGCTGCCACTGATGTGCTGCCACAGTTGATGTGCTGCTACAGTTGATGTGCTGCCACTGATGTGCTGCCACAGTTGATGTGCTGCCACAGTTGATGTGCTGCCACAGTTGATGTGCTGCCACAGTTGATGTGCTGCCACTGATGTGCTGCCACAGTTGATGTGCTGCCACAGTTGATGTGCTGCCACTGATGTGCTGCCACTGATGTGCTGCCACAGTTGATGTGCTGCCACAGTTGATGTGCTGCCACAGTTGATGTGCTGCCACAGTTGATGTGCTGCCACAGTTGATGTACTGCCACAGTTGATGTGCTGCCACAGTTGATGTACTGCCACAGTTGATGTGCTGCCACAGTTGATGTGCTGCCACAGTTGATGTGCTGCCACAGTTGATGTACTGCCACAGTTGATGTGCTGCCACAGTTGATGTGCTGCCACAGTTGATGTGCTGCCACAGTTGATGTACTGCCACAGTTGATGTACTGCCACAGTTGATGTACTGCCACAGTTGATGTACTGCCACAGTTGATGTACTGCCACAGTTGATGTACTGCCACAGTTGATGTGCTGCCACAGTTGATGTACTGCCACAGTTGATGTGCTGCCACAGTTGATGTGCTGCCACAGTTGATGTACTGCCACAGTTGATGTACTGCCACAGTTGATGTGCTGCCACAGTTGATGTACTGCCACAGTTGATGTGCTGCCACAGTTGATGTACTGCCACAGTTGATGTGCTGCCACAGTTGATGTGCTGCCACTGATGTGCTGCCACAGTTGATGTGCTGCCACAGTTGATGTACTGCCCCAGTTGATGTGCTGCCACTGATGTGCTGCCACAGTTGATGTGCTGCCACAGTTGATGTGCTGCCACTGATGTGCTGCCACAGTTGATGTGCTGCCACAGTTGATGTGCTGCCACTGATGTGCTGCCACAGTTGATGTGCTGCCACAGTTGATGTGCTGCCACAGTTGATGTGCTGCCACAGTTGATGTGCTGCCACAGTTGATGTGCTGCCACTGATGTGCTGCCACAGTTGATGTGCTGCCACTGATGTGCTGCCACTGATGTGCTGCCACAGTTGATGTGCTGCCACAGTTGATGTGCTGCCACAGTTGATGTGCTGCCACAGTTGATGTGCTGCCACAGTTGATGTACTGCCACAGTTGATGTGCTGCCACAGTTGATGTACTGCCACAGTTGATGTGCTGCCACAGTTGATGTGCTGCCACAGTTGATGTGCTGCCACAGTTGATGTACTGCCACAGTTGATGTGCTGCCACAGTTGATGTGCTGCCACAGTTGATGTGCTGCCACAGTTGATGTGCTGCCACAGTTGATGTGCTGCCACAGTTGATGTACTGCCACAGTTGATGTGCTGCCACAGTTGATGTACTGCCACAGTTGATGTACTGCCACAGTTGATGTGCTGCCACAGTTGATGTGCTGCCACAGTTGATATGCTGCCACAGTTGATGTGCTGCCACAGTTGATGTGCTGCCACAGTTGATGTGCTGCCACAGTTGATGTGCTGCCACAGTTGATGTGCTGCCACAGTTGATGTGCTGCCACAGTTGATGTGCTGCCACAGTTGATGTGCTGCCACAGTTGATGTGCTGCCACAGTTGATGTGCTGCCACAGTTGATGTGCTGCCACAGTTGATGTGCTGCCACAGTTGATGTACTGCCACAGTTGATGTGCTGCCACAGTTGATGTGCTGCCACAGTTGATGTGCTGCCACAGTTGATGTGCTGCCACAGTTGATGTACTGCCACAGTTGATGTGCTGCCACAGTTGATGTACTGCCACAGTTGATGTACTGCCACAGTTGATGTGCTGCCACAGTTGATGTGCTGCCACAGTTGATATGCTGCCACAGTTGATGTGCTGCCACAGTTGATGTACTGCCACAGTTGATGTGCTGCCACAGTTGATGTACTGCCACAGTTGATGTACTGCCACAGTTGATGTGCTGCCACAGTTGATGTGCTGCCACAGTTGATGTGCTGCCACAGTTGATATGCTGCCACAGTTGATGTGCTGCCACAGTTGATGTACTGCCACAGTTGATGTGCTGCCACAGTTGATATGCTGCCACAGTTGATGTGCTGCCACAGTTGATGTACTGCCACAGTTGATATGCTGCCACAGTTGATGTGCTGCCACAGTTGATGTACTGCCACAGTTGATGTGCTGCCACAGTTGATGTACTGCCACAGTTGATGTGCTGCCACAGTTGATGTACTGCCACAGTTGATGTGCTGCCACAGTTGATATGCTGCCACAGTTGATGTACTGCCACAGTTGATGTGCTGCCACTGATGTACTGCCACAGTTGATGTGCTGCCACAGTTGATGTGCTGCCACAGTTGATGTGCTGCCACAGTTGATGTGCTGCCACAGTTGATGTGCTGCCACAGTTGATGTACTGCCACAGTTGATGTACTGCCACAGTTGATGTGCTGCCACAGTTGATGTGCTGCCACAGTTGATGTGCTGCCACAGTTGATGTGCTGCCACAGTTGATGTGCTGCCACAGTTGATGTGCTGCTCCAGGTAATGTAAGGAAGTATTTCCACTAACATTACATACATTCTGTTAGCTTTCATTTAGTATAATATACATCTGTTTTAATGTTCTTTAATTTTTTTAAACGTGCTACTGTTGCAGCCAGTTTTCTGTTTACTGTTATTGCTTACAGTATGCATACCCTTCCTGTTGTCCATGTTGATAGTGCTGTTATTCCCCCGTTGTTGCTGTCGTTGGCATTATAGTTCCCTTCCTGTTGTTGATGATATTATAGTTCCCTTCCTGTTGTCGTTGGTAGCACAGTTACTTTTGCCCTGTTATTGCTGCTGTTGATAGTGTAGCTAATTCCCTGTTGTTATTGTCGTTGTTAGTGCAGTCACTCTTCCTACTGTTGCTCTTCTATCCTGGGAACGTTCTCCGTTTGCTCTCTCGTAACAGTTGATGCTGTTGTAATTGTTCTTGTTCTGGTTATTAATGTTATTATCACTCTCATCGTTACCGTTGCTGAGAGTCAAGTTGCTGTTAATGCTTCTACAGCTGCAGTTGCTATTTTGCAACTACTGTACTACAGCTGCAGTTGCTATTTTGCAACTACTACAGCTGCATTTACTGCTCCTGCGGATGTTTATGCTGTTACTGCTGTTTCAGCTGCAATTATTGCTACTGCAACTTCAGCTACCGCAGCTGTTGCGCTCGTTGCTCGGGGAGTTGCTGTAGTTAAGAGTATTTAGTACTTGAGTTGATTTTAATTGTTGCTAATCAAGGAGGCTGAGAGCATGGTTAATGCCGGAGACACAGCAGAGGCGCTGTGGGAAGCCAACACCCCACCGCAGACAGTCGGGTGGGCTGGTGGGTGGGGTGGGCAGGTGGGTGGGGTGGGCGGGGATAGGATGGGGGGGGGGTGAGGATGCGTGGGTGTGGTGCGGCTGGGATATTGTATGACGCGAATAAATTACTGTTTGGTGTTTGTGGCCAGAGAATTTGGGAGGATAGTTGGGGAGGTATGAGGGAGGATGGTTGGGGAGGTATGAGGGAGGATGGTTGGGGAGGTATGAGGGAGGATGGTTGGGGAGGTATGAGGGAGGATGGTTGGGGAGGTATGAGGGAGGATGGTTGGGGAGGTATGAGGGAGGATGGTTGGGGAGTTATGAGGGAGGATGGTTAGGGAAGTATGAGGGAGGATGGTTGGGGAGGTATGAGGGACAATAGTTGAGGTATGAGGGAGAATGGTTGGGGAAGTATGAGGGAGCATGGTTGGCGAGGTATGAAGGAGAATGGTTGGGGAGGTATGAGGGAGGATTGTTGGGGAAGTATGAGGGAGGATAGTTGGGGAGGTATGAGGGAGAATGGTTGGGGAGGTATGAGGGAGAATGGTTGGGAAGGTATGAGGGAGAATGGTTGGGGGGTATGAGGAAGAATTGATGGGGAGGTGTTAGGGAGGATGGTTGGAGAGATATGACTGAGAATGGTTGGCGAGGTATGAGGGAGAATGGCTGGGGAGGTATGAGGGAGAATGGTTGGGGAGGTATGAGGGAGGATGGTTGGGGAGGTATGAGGGAGGATAGTTGGGGATGAGGGAGGATAGTTGGGGAGGTATGAGGGAGAATGGTTGGGAGGTATGAGGGAGAATGGTTGGGGAGGTATGAGGGAGAATGGTTGTGGAGGTATGAGGGAGAATGGTTGTGGAGGTATGAGGGAGAATGGTTGGGGAGGTATGAGGGAGGATAGTTGGGGAGGTATGAGAGAGGATAGTTGGGGAGGTATGAGGGAGAATGGTTGGGGAGGTATGAGGAAGGATGGTTGGGGAGATATGAGGGAGGATGGTTGGGAAGGTATGAGGAAGGATGGTTGGGGAGATATATGGGAGGATGGTTGGGGAGGTATGACTGAGGATGGTTGGGGAGGTATGATGGAGAATGGTTGGGGAGGTATAAGCGAGGATGGTGGGGAGGTTTGGGGGAAGGGTGGCTTGGGAGGTGATAGGCCTAAGAGACTGAGCATCTATGGAACCTAAGATTGAACACCTCAGAATAACCTCTCCATTGTTTTCATCAATCTGTAGCACACATTCTCTCTGTTAGAGTGGAAAAAGAAAGTCACTGGTTGGCGAAACATCGTATTAATAAAAATACCCAAGTGTTGCACACGTGTCTTTATCATCAACTTATCGACACTGTACATCATCAACATAATGATATACCCGTGACCAGTTTCCACAGTTCTTCTCCCCACTCAGTCCTTCCAACATAGTGTTCGTATTTCTTGTGATGTTGTTTGTTCGCAAGTCTTACGTGCTGTCTTTCTCTTGTCTATTGTCTGCGAAAATAGGCCTCCCGAGCCGTGACTTTGTCAGTCAGGCTGTTGGTTATTCGTCTTATTGTTGGTGTGAGCGTCCGTGGTATTGTCACGGAGTCTCTGCTGAAGTGATGTGTTTACAACATGGTGTGAGCAAGTATCCAGTGAGCCACACTGCACCAAGACTCAAGTAATTTCCACCTGAAATATTGTGTAATTTCGTGCTCAGGTGGGCAGTAGTGACCATCCAAGACCGTGTTGTAGTGGTCCAGTAGCTGCGAGAAGCAGGAGTAACCATCCAAGACCGTGTCATAGTGGTCCAGTAGTTACGAGAGGCAGGAGTAGCCATCCAAGAGTGTGTCATAGTAGTCCAGTAGTTGCGAGAAGCAGGAGTAACCATCCAAGACCATATCATAGTGGTCCAGTAGTTGCAAGAGGCAGGAGTGACCATTCAAGGTCGTGTCATAGTGGTCCAGCTGTTGCAAAAGGCAGGAGTGACCATCCAAAGCCATGTCATAGTGGTCCAGTAGTTGCAAGAGGCAGGAGTGACCATTCAAGGTCGTGTCATAGTGGTCCAGCTGTTGCAAGAGGCAGGAGTGACCATCCAAGACCATATCATAGTGGTCCAGTAGTTGCAAGAGGCAGGAGTGACCATTCAAGGTCGTGTCATAGTGGTCCAGTAGTTGCAAGAGGCACTAGTGACCATCCAAGACCATGTCATAGTGGTCCAGTAGTTGCGAGAGGCAGTAGTGACCATCCAAGACCATGTCATAGTGGTCCAGTAGTTGCGAGAGGCAGGTCAGGTGTTAATATAACTTATGCTCTGCTTTGTAATACATAAAAAAATATAGAAATATCCGCTCTGCCATAAAATACAGTAATATACTCTGCTCTCCTCTGTAGCACAGAAATCTGTTCTGCTCTATAATAAATGGAATATGTTCTGATCTAAAATACAAAATTATGCTTTACTCTTCAGCTCATTTAAAAGCTCTACCCTGTTTTATAATACATTAACATGCTCTACTCTGTTTTATAACCCACTGCTGTATAATAGAGTAGCATAAGCCGCAAACCTCACCATTACGCAGTAGTACTGATGCAAATTATATGAAGAGGAAGGGAGGTAAGCAGCTATGTTAATCTGGTGGGCCAGTTAAATACTGCTGAATATTCGCTCTACTTTATTAATAAGTTAGGTGGGTAATACTGGTCATGGCAGTAATATTGATCTTGCCGGGAGGTAGTAGTGTGCATGGTGATAATTGCCAGCTGCTTGCAGAATAATAGAGAGGTTTTGCTTCGTTGAAAATGGAATACAATACCGACAAGTTAAAGATTAAGACACATGTGCAACAGTTGGGTAGCTTTATTGATGAAATGTTTCGCCTACACAGTAGGCTTCTTCAGTCAGATACAAAGGGAACAGTAGAAATGAAATTAAGATGTAATCAGTCCATCAACGTTGGAGAAAAGGTATTTGAGGTGGTCAGTCCCTCAGCCTGGAGAAGAGTTCAGCACCGTGGTCTGGAACGACTTATTGGAGCTGAACTCGTCTCCAGACTGAGGGACTGACCACAAATACTTTTTCTCAAACGTTGATGGACTGATTACGCCAACTTTATATCATTTCTACTATTCCCTTTGTATCTGACTGAAAAAGCCTAATATGCAGGCGAAACGTTTCATCAATAAAGACACCCAACTGTTGCACATGTGTCTTAATCTTATATTTCACTTTATTTCATCACTATAATTTCGTCTGTGCCCTTTTTTTTGTTAGGAAATAATGAGGTTTTTGGGAAGCAGTGATGATAATGTATCTTTTTTTGTTTAGAGATGGGACGATACCGAAAATTTTGGCCGATAACGATAATTCATTATTTTTTATTTTCAAAGTAATGATGACAAAGTACAATATTTAAAGTAATGCTGATTGTACGATAGGTATTAAATAACCCAGGGGTGTTAAATATTAAATACCTAAATTTCTCTGAGATGACAATGTCATTACTCATTACTAATTAAGGTTCGACGTGTTCTGTGTTCAGAGATTCTCTTTTGCATATCACTGTTGTAACGCGTGGTTGAATTACTGTCACCTTCCTGTCAGTTTGAATCAGTTTGGCCATTTTCCTCTGATATCTCTCATTAACAAGGTATTTTCGTCCACAGAACTGCCACTCACTGTATGTTTTGCGCTTTTCACACCGTTCTCTGTAAACTGTTGTGTATAAAAATCCCAGTAGATCATCAGTTTCTGAAATACTCAAACCACCCCGTCTGTCTGGTACCAATAACCATTCCATGGTCAAAGTCACCTAAATCACATTTCTTCCTCATTCTGATGTTCAGTCTGAACAACTAAACCTCTTGATCATGTCTACATGCTTTTAGGCATTCATGTACTGCCACGTGATTGGCTGATTACATATTTGTAATAAAGAGCAGGTGCACCATTGAAATCACAAAACAAGTGATTTTGAATCATTAACAGAACTGCGGCTTGGCCAGGACTCGATCCTGCATTCCTATGTCCAGCCCTGTGTGAACTGAATAAAGTACGCATCCCTCTATCCACTGAACCACCATTTTTAAACACCAGGCGCTCAGCAGTACTGAGCGTGTTATCCTGGTGCAAGGACATTCGTGGAAGTGGAACCTCAGATACTAATTTCAACCTCATCCTGTTTGGTGTCTCTGGTTGGTAGTCTCAGAGTCTCCACGACCACGAATGTCCATGCACTAAGATAACAAGCTCAGTACTGCTGGGCACCGGGTGTTTAAGGATGGTGGTCCAGTGGAGAGAGTGATGCGTACTATGTTTATTTCACACAAGGCTGGGCATGGGAATGCAGGATCTAGTCCTGGCCAAGCCGTGGTTCTGTTAATGATATATATATCCACCCCCCGTGGCTTATCTTGCATATATATATATATATATATATATATATATATATATATATATATATATATATATATATATATATATATATGTGTGTGTGTGTGTGTGTGTGTGTGTGTGTAAGTATGTATGTAAGAAACATTTGTAACAGAACTCTAAAATATTTCTTACGAATTTACAGCTCTCTGGTGGGAACTCTGAGAAGTAATTATATATTAGTTTTCAACTGGACTGTCGCGAATGAATTATTTTTAATGTGAAAAGTTTGTCCCTGGTAATTATTTCTGATGAGTATTGTAATGTTGGTGGTTTGGTAGCGCCCTGGGGCCAACTTATGCAAACAATGATTTTCACTATTATATTTAGAACATTTATACATTTATCTTGAGATATATTGTAGTAGCGAGATCTGCTCTCCTCTCTCTCTCTCTCTCTCTCTCTCTCTCTCTCTCTCTCTCTCTCTCTCTCTCTCTCTCTCTCTCTTTTACACAGGGCTTGACAAGGTTAGGTTAAGGATTCCTAGCTTTATTGACAGGCTATTTACAGGTTAAGGATTCCAAACTTTATTGACAAGCTAAGAGTTGTTACCTACATCAGCTCATTTGAAAGCATTTTTATTGTCATGAGACATATAGGTAGGGAACAGGATGAAGTTGGACCCATCTGTGGGCCAGCATTTTCATCTGATCAACTGACTTTATCTCGTTGACATCATAATGCTGTGCAAACGTGTTCCATACTCGAGTCATCCTGGGGATAAATGATCTCAGATGAAGTGATGTTCTGGAGAAGGGTACAGCCAGAGTGAAGTTGCTGCTTTCTGCCCGCCTTGTGGTATAGAAGCTTGCTTCACGCTGTCCTCAAAGTGGATCCAAGTGTGGTACTTTGACAATATTGGCCTTGCATATAACAGTAAGGCCACCCACATCTCTCCTGTGTTGAAGGCTCTGCTGAAATGATAGATCTATCCAGGATTGGTCCAGGCGAGAGATGAGACGTCTTGCTCTGTTCTCTACTCTGTCAAACAGTGGCAGATGAAAGGGGGGGGGGGGCAGGCAAACCAAGAAAGTGGAACATACTCAAGATGTGAGCGTACTTATGCCTCGTACAGAATCTTGCAATCCCTACTGTCAAGCAGACGTGAGATACGGAGAGTGCGGTAAGCTTCCTGGCTGCCTTGTTTGCAAGATTTACAACGGGGTTCTTCATGGTCAGTTTGGAGTCAAATTTCACCCCAAGGATATCAACTTCTTCCCCAGGTGCCAACACCCTCCCATTCATCCTTACTACTGCACCGGCATTACCATCATGATTTGTGTTTTCTCAGGTGCAAATGTTACTTGCCATCTATTTCCCCAAGCTGATATAGCTCTTAGCTGATGACTGATGCAGCTTAGAGCAGCTGGCATTTCTTCTCTTGGATAAGTGAATGTCAGTGTACAGTCGTCTGCTTATGCATGGGATTCTGGGACGAGATGAAGGTCATTGAAGTAGACATTCCATAATGGTCCCAGCACACTTCCCTGTGGAACACTTGCCCCACTAGGATGTCTTGCTGATTCCGTTCCATTGAGAACTACTCTTAGAGATCTACCATGAAGGTAATCACTGAGGAGACATAGCGTAGAGCCTGCAATTCCCAGAGCTTGCAGTTTTGCTAAGAGGCCCTGGTGCCACACCCGGTCGAAAGCACCAGCAATGTCCAGTGCTACCACACAGCTGACTTTGGATTCATCCAGTGACTAGTGCCACTTAGTGGAGAGGTTTAACAACAGATCAGCAGCAGAGTAACCTTTCCTGAAGCCATATTGACGGTCACAAAGTAGTGAGTGGTAGTCAAAAACCTCTGTCATTTGTCTTGAGATTATTGTCTCAAGGATCTTGCCAGTGATTGACAAGAGTGACACTGGTCTGTAGTTACTGATTTCTGCTCTGCTTTTCTTATTGTGAACAGGGACTACATTTGCCTCTTTCCACAGAGAAGGTCATTTACACTGTACTAGGCAGTGCTGAAAGATGCGAGTTAGAGGTGCTGCTACCTGGTCTGCACATCTTCTCAGCAATCTTGGGCTCAACTTGTCTGGGCCCACAGCCTTTTCTTGGTCAAGCGATTTAAGAAGGAAATGCATCTCCTCCTGCCTTATTGTCACCACTGACAGTTTTGACACAGTTCTTGCAGCTAGCCAAGGAGGGTCCCTTGCTGGAACAGGAACTTGCATTTTAGTAGCAAAGTGTTCGGCAAAGAGGTCCGCTTTCTCTTAACTACTAGTAGAGGTCGTCCCATCCTCTCTCTCTCTCTCTCTCTCTCTCTCTCTCTCTCTCTCCCTACCTCTGGCTATCGATACAATATCTAGTTTTGTACACTGCGTTGCAGAGGCTTTATTGCTCAAGTATTTTAAGAAGAAAGTGAGGAAATATTGCACCTTTATCCCTGAGGAGTTATATTGTGTCCCTTTCCGCCGATATCCCAAAAGGATTTTATGTGGTAATTTCAAAAATAAACAATAAACTCAAGGTTAAGTGACAACAATGTTCTTGAGGAGACGGAGTCTCGTCTCAGAGGTTAAACTGAAGATTTATAATATATAAACAGCCTCACTGATGGGATTTTATATAGGGATTGTAAGAATTTTTTTGTCATAAATTTGATCTTTTTTGTTCCTCCAGAAACTTTTGATGAATGTTTGTCTAGAATCTTATTTAGGGAAGGAATGACCGCAGTGTGTTTGTTTTTATAATTCCAGTTGGTAAATTATCAGGTAGAAGTTAGAAAATAAATGTAGTGAGTTATGGAAAACTGGAGGAGATAATAACTAGAACAGAGTATACTACTGACTCCGGCCATACAATAGAGCGGAAAAATAATGTAAGGGACCTGGGAGTAGTAATGTCTGAGGATCTCACTTTCAAGGATCACAACAGTGCCACGATCGCACGTGCAAAGAAAATGATAGGATGGATAATGAGAACTTTCAAAACGAGAGATGCCAAGCCCATGATGATCCTTTTCAAATCACTTGTTCTCTCTAGGCTGGAATACTGCTGTACATTAACATCTCCATACAAAGCAGGTGAAATCGCAGATCTAGAGAGTGTACAGAGATCCTTTACTGCACGTATAAGTTCTGTCAAGCACCTTAACTACTGGGAACGCTTGGAAGCACTTGACTTGTACTCGTTGGAACGCAGGAGGGAGAGATATATCATAATCTACACTTGGAAAATCTTGGAAGGAATGGTCCCAAATCTGCACACAGAAATCACTCCCTACGAAAGTAAAAGACTGGGCAGGCGATGCAAAATGCCGCCAATAAAAAGTAGGGGCGCCATTGGTACACTAAGAGAAAACACCATAAGTATCCTGGGCCCAAGACTGTTCAACAGCCTCCCACCAAGCATAAGGGGAATTACCAATAGGCCCCTGGCTGCCTTCAAGAGGAAGCTGGACAGATACCTAAAGTCAGTGCCGGATCAGCCGGGCTGTGGTTCGTACGTTGGACTGCGTGCGGCCAGCAGTAACAGCCTGGTTGATCAGGCCCTGATCCACCGGAAGGCCTGGTCATGGACCGGGCCGCGGGGGCGTTGATCCCCGGAATAACCTCCAGGTAGACTCCATGTAATTTATTATGAACTGAACCACGAACTCTGTGATAGCAGGAAGGCCGGGAAAAAGGACACCTCGAGGGGTTTGATAACAGTAAGGTCTTAGTTTCATTGAATAAAGATGAGTAAGTCGGCCATATTGCCGATCGTGATGCTCAGTGACAGTACCAACACCGACGCTGATGGTGACGATCACTCACCAGTGGATCGCTGGATCCTCCAGGCTGGTGTTGATGGGTCAAGGCTTACTGCAGTGAGAAACCAAACGAGAGCGTGAAAAATCTTGAAAAGTCTGCGAGGGTTCAGTAATTGGTATCAGCCCGAACCATTTGCATTTATACAAGCCAGTGAGGCTGTGAAAAACACAGAAGCGACACAATTGTATTTTCAGCCTCAGTGTTAGTGTTACTCAGACCAAGGTCGAAAAGTACTGTGCTACTAAGAATATTGCACACGATATACGAAGGAATAAGTAAATAGGTGAAAACTCGGGCTGCAAGTCTTGAACATGTACTCATTGGAGCAGAGGAGAGAGAGGTACATAATATATACCTGGAAGGTACTCGAGGGCTCGGTCCCAAATCTGCACACTGCCATAACAACATACTGGAGTGAGAGGTATGGTAGGAAGTGTAAAATAAACCCAGTGAGGAGCAGGGGTGCGGTGGGGACAATAAGGGAACACTGTATCAACATCCGGGGTCCCAGACTTTTCAACATCTTACCAGAAGATATCAGAAACACTGCTGGAACAAGTGTTGAAGCCTTCAAGAGGAAACTAGACAAGTACCTTCACCAGGTGCCAAATCAATCAGGCTATGGTGGATATGTGGGGCAGCGGGCCTCCAGCAGCAACAGCCTGGTTGACCAGGCGAGCACCAGACGAGCCTGGCCCATGGCCGGGCTCAGAGAGTAGATATACTCTCGAAATTCTTCAAAGGTATATCAAAGGTATATCAAAGGTGGTATTTTCACTCACAGGATGAGTGACACTGTCCAAGACTCTGTATGCTCATATATTACCTCACAGGATGAGTGGCACTATCCATACTAACTCACAGGATGAGTGGCACTATCCATATTAACTCACAGGATGAGTGACACTGCCCAGTGCTGTCTTAGATAGTATGTTCACTCACAGGATGAGTGACACTGCCCAATAAACTCGCCCCCTGGGCAAAATCTAATCTGGAGCAGGAATTTGTGGGTGGTTTGCCGCAGAAAACCAATTGCATCTTGGAACGCTGTCCTGAGAGGGACTGGAGGTCCTGAGAGGGACTGGAGGTCCTGAGAGGGACTGGAGGTCCTGAGAGGGACTGGAGGTCCTGGGAGGGACTGGAGGTCCTGGGAGGGACTGGAGGTCCTGAGAGGGACTGGAGGTCCTGAGAGGGACTGGAGGTCCTGAGAGGGACTGGAGGTCCTGAGAGGGACTGGAGGTCCTGAGACCGGAGGTCCTGAGAGGGACTGGAGGTCCTGAGAGGGACTGGAGGTCCTGAGAGGGACTGGAGGTCCTGAGAGGGACTGGAAGTCCTGGAGGGACTGGAGGTCCTGGGAGGGACTGGAGGTCCTGGGAGGACTGGAGGTCCTGGGAGGAACTGCAGGTCCTGGGGAGGGACTGGAGGTCCTAGAGGACTGGAGGTCCTAGGGACTAGGCGAGAGGACTGAGGTCCTGGAGGACTGGAGTCTAGAGAGGACTGGAGGTCTGAGAGGATGATCTGTGGAGGTCCTAGAGAGGACTGAGGACTGAGAGGACTGAGGTCCTGAGGGACTGGAGGTCCTGGAGAGGGACTATCCTGGAGGAATCCTGGAGGGACTGGAGGTCCTGGGAGGGACTGGAGGTCCTGAGAGGACTGGAGGTCCTGGAGAGGGACTGGAGGTCCTGAGAGGGACTGGAGGTCCTGGAAGAGTGGACTGGGAGGTCCTGAGAGGGACTGGGAGGTCCTGGAGAGGGACTGAGGTCCTGAGAGGACTGGAGGTCCTGGAGGGACTGGAGGTCCTGGAGGGACTGGAGTCCTGAGAGGACTAGGTCTGAGAGGATGAGGTCCTCGAGAGGATGAGCCGAGAGGACAATCCTAGACCGGAGTCTGAGAGGACTGCATCCTGAAGTGTACAGCTCCAGGAATGATATCATAGTTGTAGAATTCCAAGTTTCAAACTGCTCGAATTATCTACTAAAATTATATATATCAATAGAAGGTCCGTACCTCAAGATAAAAGTTCACAAGTTTCACATTTTAGAGAAGAAAGACACATCTACACAGATATTTTACAATCACATAAAGAAGGAGATTAGAGGAAGTGAAGTAGAAGGAAGAGGAGAGAGGAAGGAAGAGGGAGAGAGGAAGGAGGGAAGAGGGAGAGAGGAAGGAGGGAAGAGGGAGAGAGGAAGGAACATGAGAGAGCATTTTTTTTATGTGATAAATGGTTTAAAACCGACAAGTTGAAGATTGAGACACTCATGCAACCTATGGAAATATTTACTGAAGAAACGTTTCGCCACACAGTGGCTTCAACAGTCCAATACAAAACAGAATTAGACGCAGCAGCAGTGTGCTGCTTCCCTATATAATACAAGAGTTATACAGTTGGGAATAAAATGTAGCTGTGTTTGCCGTGCTACATTCTATCACGCAGGATAAACCACACATATAGTGCTGAAGACTGTCAGCCTGAGCTGGGACACTTCAGTAGAACAGTGAAGATATTGGTCAGGTATTCTATTAAGAGTTCAACACCTTCGTGAGCTTCAAAGGTCTCGTACCAACACAGTTGTTGTTCCTAGGAAATTACCATCTCTCAGGTCTACCTCATACACAGGAGAGGTGGAATTTTCATGATGATTTCTACCTTGTCCTAAAGAGGGGACAAGAGACATTGTTTATAGGAGACTTAGGAGAGGAACACAGAGAAGGGGGAGACAGAGAGGGGGGGAGACAGAGAGGGGGGAGACAGAGAGGGGGGGAGACAGAGAGGGGGGAGACAGAGAGGGGGGGAGACAGAGAGGGGGAGAGGGGAAGAAAACGAATTTAAATCATCTATATCTAATTGTATATAGAGGAAATAGGGAGAGCTGAACAGTAATTTAGATAACATAATGTATCTAATGACTTATATACATTAATAGATAATAAAGTCGTCATAAGCCTAAGGAAATTTAGTGGCGGTAGGCTTACAATAAATGTTATTTGTTAACTATGTAAAAAGTGGAAGCATCGCGTCAACAGTGGATGCTACTCTATTCTATCTGTTAGTTACATACCTACATAGATAAGTATTTCAGTATATATTGTTATATACGTACATATATGTCTACACAGCCATAACGCAAACAGTACCACAGCTTACTACGTCGGACCGAAACGTCGTCGTAAGCTCCTCCCTTCTTGTGGGTGGTTATTTCTATATTGTTCCAGTGTATTGTTCTTCACACATTCAGTGGTAAGTGAGAGTACATATATTTCTAATCTCTGCATAGACATTACAGTATGTACAAGAAGTTAGTCACATGTAGGAAGAATAGATGTCCTGATGTAAACATTTACTTAAAAGGTGGTGAGAGAGTGAGAGAGAGAGAGAGAGAGAGAGAGAGAGAGAGAGAGAGAGAGAGAGAGAAAAGAGAGAGAAAGAGCAGACCTCGATACTACAATATATCTCAAGACAATTAAATAAAATATTCTAAACAGTGAAAATCATTGTTTACATAAGTTGCCCCAGAGCTGCCAGACAACCAGCATTACAATACACTTCAGGAATAATTACCAGGGACAAACTTTTCACATTAATATTAAAAATAATTCATTCGCGACAGTCCAGTTGAAAACTAATATACAATTAATTCTCAAAGTTCCCACCAGAGAGCTGTAAAGTTCAATTAAATAATAAATATTTAAATGGTCCTGTTAATCAGGTTTAATTATATATATATATATATATATATATATATATATATATATATATATAGTATTATATATATATATATATATAGGGAGGTACCACCTCTAGAACTGTCCTGGGGACCTTCATCCTCAGAGAAAAGAATAAACTTGTTTCAGGAAAAACTCAAGGTTCTCCCTGAAGCTGTTTGAGAATTTTCTTCTTCCACCCCTTATATTTAATATATATTTTATTTAAAGACAAAATGCATTGACAAAACATTCACAAAGATACAATAGAAAGTAAAACAACATAGGTAACTCAGAGCTACATCTCGAATACTTCGTCCAGCTCCCCGGCGGTGGGCCGCGTGCCTAGAATGCTGCAGGCATTTCCTCTCTGGATCGCAACACTGAGTCTCTGAAATTGAAAGCTGGTCTCCCTGTGGTCCTTGGTTTCTATGATGAGCTTTTCACCCAGCTCTTTGAGGAACTTTAGAGCACACTTGCCCCATGCTCCAAGGGTCTCCGACCCTATTGGGATGAAGTTATAGCAAGGGGGAAGGTCTTCATATTTGCGGATCTTCTGGGTCTCCCTGTGGCTGGCAGCTCCACCCCCTTCCACTACGGAGTATGGCAAGTAGGTGTCTGCCAATGTGGCGACACAGGTGTAGTCCCAGACAATCTACTTTCCATCCTTCCAAGGTGGCATAGTGGCTCCATCAGGACGCTTTTGACTTCCGTCAGACCTCTGCACTTGGGGTTCCCGTTGAGCTGGGCAACGGACTGTGGCGAGGCTTCTCTCTATGATGTCATTGACCTCCTCATGCCTGGCATACTTTCCCTTCTGCTGTGTGACACACGAGACCATGAAGTCCGAATTGATCAGCTGTCGCCCTGCCGCAAATACACCTATGTTCGGTGAGGATGGGGGCGACTAGGCGAAGAGCAACACCAATCCGAATGGCCTGTGGGTCTAGTCGAGTGCCCAGGGAGGAATTGGAATATATATATATATATATATATATATATATATATATATATATATATATATATATATATATATATATATATATATATATATATATATATATAATATAGGAAGGTACCACCTCTAGAACTGTAATAGGGACCCTCATCCTCAGAGAAAAGAATAAACTTGCTTCAGGGAAAACTCAAGGTTCTTCCTGAAGCTGTTTGAGAATTTTCTCCTACCACCCCCTATATTTTATGTATATTTTATTTAAAGACAAAATACATTGACAAAACATTCACAAAAAATACGATGGAAAGTAAAACAACATAGGTGACTCAGCGCTACATCTCGGACACTTCGTCCAGCTCCCCGGAGGTGGGCCGCGTGCCCAGAATGCTGCAGGCATTTCCTCTCTGGATTGCAACACTGAGTCTCTGAAAGAGGAAGCTGGTCGCCCTGTGGTCCTTGGTTTCTATGATGAGCTTTTCACCCAGCTCTATTAGGAACTTTATAGCACACTTGCCCCATGCTCCAAGGGTCTCCGACGCTATTGGGATGAAGTTATAGCAAGGGGGAAGGTCTTCATATTTGTGGATCTTCTGGGTCTCCCTGTGGCTGGCAGCTCCACCCCCTTTATATATATACTATATATATATATATATATATATATATATATATATATATATATATATATATATATATATATAATGTGTGTGTGTGTAAAACACTAACACATTGGTGGTTAGGAAATGATATGGATAGTGTGATGGTGTAGCAGTGTGTAAGTACCAGTCTTTACATACCAGGAAACAAATGACACTTTGTGAAAAGTACTCATTGAACCAGCAAATAACTGATCCCGCTAGAAATGAAGATACCTTGGATTTGATATTCACGAACGAGGAACTGATCAGAGATATTACAGTTACGAAAGCAATATACTCTGATTACAACGTCATAGAAGTTCAAACGAGTATTAACTCAGGGTTAGAGAAATGCATCACTAATGTTAGAGACGTGATGTTCAGTAAGTCTAAATTGAACAACCATAGAATTGACTGGGAAAAAATGAACCAAGAGCTATCAGACATATCCTGGGAATCAGACATGAGCGCCCTAAATCCCCACCAGTGCCTGGAGAAGATGAATATAGAAGCACATAAGTTATGTATGAAGCAGGTACCATTGAGGAAACCCAGAAAAAGATCAAATATAGAGAAAGAGTGTATGAGATGATACAGAAGAAGAAAACAGGATATTGCAAGAAACACAAAATATTTCTATTCCTATGCAAAATCCAAACTAAGAACTACCTGTGGAATTGTACCATTATTGAGGGAAGATTCGTACACTGACGATGAACAGGAAATGAGTGAAATCCTAAACAGTATGAGTCGGTGCTCAGTAACCCACTAAATGACAGCGAGGTAGAGAAACCATACCCCGGCAGGGATTGAACCCGCGGCCGGGGTATGGTTTGTTTGCAATCGTGTCATTACGATTTCGTGAGTCGAGTCGAGGTAGAGAATGCAAAACCATTTTTCACTCCAGCAGAAGGCCGCACAGACCAACTAACGGACATTAGTACAGATCGCATAGATTTCGAAAAGAAATGGACAACATGCCCACTCACTCAGCACCTGGACCAGATTCATGGAAGTGCAAAGTATCACCAGCACGAGTCCTCAGTATTCTTTGGAGAAAGAGTTTTGATCTAGGTGAAATACTGGAGACCTTAAAGAGTGCAAACATGGTCTGTAATTTTTAGCCAGTAGAGCACTGGTTAAAAATTACAGACCAGTAGCCCTAACTTCTCAATTCATAAAAAATATTCGAAAGAGTGATGAGACGGCAGATTACAAATTTCATGGACCAGCACAACCCGAACCAGCATGGTTTTAGAACAAGACGATCGTGCATATCACATCTGCTGAACCATTATGATATAATTACGGAGGCATTGGAAGGCGACCGAAACGCAGATGTGATATACACAGATTTTGCAAAGGCTTTTAAATGAATACGATCAGCGCACAAAATGAGGGCCATGGCCAATACGGGGAATGTAGGCAGATGGATTTTTGGGTTCCTAACGCAAAGAACACAAAAAATAGTAATAAACAGCAAAATCCAGCATCAGCGAGGTAAAAAGCTCAGTTCCCCAAGGCACTGTACTGGCACCTCTGCTGTTTCTTATCCTCACAGCAGACACGTATCACCATTTGCAGATAACACTACAATAAGTATGAAAGTCACTACGGTAGAGGACCCTGAAAAATAAGTTCCAGCTGTATAGGTATGGAAAGAATGAAGAACTCAAAAGAAGCACTGTGTACAAAACTCAAGAGGATCACCAAATAGAACGAAAGAAACGCGTAAAAGGCTTGGGAATAATTATATCAGTTGACCTTTCTTTCAAGGAACATAAGACAAATATCACAACAGCCGGGAAGATGACGGGGTGGGTAGTGAGAAATTTCAAAACAAGAGAATTAGTGCCAATGGTAACACTTTTCAAATTGCTAGTGCTCCCTCATTTGGAATATTGCTCACTGGTGACGGTCCCGTTCAAGGCAGGAGAAATATCAAAGCTTGAGCAAATACAGAGATCGTTTACGGCCCACATAGAGCCAGTAAAGCATTTAAATTACTGGGAACATGTACTCAGTGGAGCGGAGGAGAGAGAGATACATGATAATATATACCTGGAAAGTACTCGAGGTCCGGGTCCCAAATCTGCACACTGCCATAACATACTGGAGTGAGAGATATGGGAGGAAGTGTAAAATAAACCCAGTGAGGAGCAGGGGTGCGGTGGGGACAATAAGGGAACACTGTATCAACATCCGGGGTCCCAGACTATTCAACATCTTACCAGAAAATATCAGAAACACGGCTGGAACAAGTGTAGAAGTCTTTAAGAGAAAACTGGACAAGTATCTTCACCAGGTGCCAGATCAACCAGGCTGTGATTGATATGTGGGTCAGCCTGCCTCCAGCAGAAACAGCCTGGTTGACGAGGCAAGCACCAGACGAGCCTGGCCCATGGCCGGGCTCGGAGAATAGTAGCACTCTCGAAACTCGTCGAAGGTATATATCAAAGGTGTAAAGGTTCCTCAAAATAAGGACTAAGAGTCCAGGAGCTTAGATCCAACTCCCGTAACCACACAAGTATTCAAGTACACAATTCTCTCTTTAAAAGACATTGACGGCATTCTTGACCTTTGATGTTATTTACGTCACGTGTTGTGTTGCAGGTGTGTGTGTGTGTGTGTGTGTGTGTGTGTGTGTGTGTGTGTGTGTGTGTGTGTGTGTGTGTGTGTGTGTGTGTGTGTGTGTGTGTGTGTGTGTGTGTGTGTGTGTGTGTGTGTGTGTGTGTGTGTGTGTGTGTGAGAGTCATCCATGGCTCTGGCAACTAGTGTTCCACAGTTGCTGTCACTCTCTCGAACACTTATCAGCTTTAGTGTCAACTCCTTTAGGAATCTTGAGATGGACTACATTATTACCAACATGTTAGGTTAGAATACCTTATTAAAGAAAATAAAATGCTAAACAATTTGACTAATTGCCCAACAATTTTTTACATCAGCAGAAACAAATTTGGGAAATTTATCAAGAGGCACTCATGTTTACCCTTATTTGAGGCCTAGTTCCTAGGCCTTTTGTGTATCCATATGCTCATAAACTAGCCACTTCCGCGGCAAATTTTAAATCTAATCCCAGTGAGACACTACTAACCTAACCTACACCAAAGTGTGACCTAAGAACAGCAGTGATAAGAACAACAATATTAAGAACAACAGTGATAAGTTCAGCAGTGATAAGAACAGCAGTGACAATAACTGCAATGAGCAAACACAGGAGGGTAAAAATATCTTAAACAAAGGCGGGGGAAAGCTGATTGTGTTGGAAAGATATTAAATTTCCACTACCGTGAGAGAGAGAGAGAGAGAGAGAAAGAGAGAGGGAGAGAGAGAGAGGGAGAGAGAGAGAGGGAGAGAGAGAGAGAGAGAGAGAGAGAGAGAGAGAGAGAGAGAGAGAGAGAGAGAGAGAGAGAGAGAGAGAGAGAGAGAGAGAGAGAGAGAGAGAGAGAGACCGACTGACAGACAATTAGATACAGAGAAGCAGACAAAAACCAGACTGACAGCGAGAAAAGTCACATTCGACACGAGAAAATGACAAACTCCTCTAGCGACACCATCTACTCTCACCATCGGCAGCTGGTTAGCAGAAGTCGTAATGAGCTTTCAAAATACAATTTCCTCGGTGCCAGACTCCTTTAACTGTCTTCCTGAAGAAACGCCATCGCAACCTCGCGTCAGTGGAAGACTTCGCATTGGCAAGGGTGGAACACTGACTGGCAGCATTCCTAAAAAGTTTGCAAGCCGCTGACCCAAGTCAGTCTACCTGCCCATCTGTCTTTAGGGATAAAATAGTTTCCACGGCATCCAGGAGGAAACATACCCCCAGTAACCAGACACTGGACATTGCAAACATATTCTCAATAACCAGATTTTAACATAATTATATCCTCAATAACCAGACGCTGATATATACATATCCTCAATAACCAGACGCTAACATAGACGTATCCTCAATAACCAGACGCTAACATAGACGTATCCTCAATAACCAGACGCTAACATATCACATTGTGGAAATAAAGATGAAAAGGTTCTTGGAAGGAGAATTAAAGAAGGTTTGTCATCCAGTGTCTTTACACATGCCGGGACAATGTGCTCGTAGTCTGGTGTAACTTCTATTCTTTACGACTTAAGGAGCACTTGGAGACGACCTTAATGGAGACGTAATACAGGGATCTCGCTGAGTATGACTTCGATGCTATCGCTCACAAAGTGGGTTATAAATGATAGCAGGAAGTTACAATGGGAGTTATGGGAAAAGGTTGAAATCAGAAAGACTGACAGCCCACTATCACATAGCAGATAGCTGTTAGTTGGTTTGTTTGGTATGCAAAATATTCGCTACACGAGGGTCATTAAGGCTGCATTGGCACCTGTACACCACCAGTCAAGGATACCTTAACCCCTTACATAGGGTTAAACTAGTCTTTTAAGTGTTTACATACTGAGATGTACACTCCCATCCAAGTGTGTATACACTGCTTCCATGTGCATACACACTGAGAAATATTTCTCTGAAATTGAATTAAATATGAACATAGTTACATAATCTGCATACATAATTCCCATATACATCAAGAACACTATTGATCAGCGTGCACTCTATAAACCTACAATTCCTCATGAACTAAATGAACACAAGAATAAACAGACGAAAATACAATATCGTAACAATTCCTTGTAGTGTCGGGGTATAAAGTGACATGGATACGGCCTTTGAGCCTTTGTGGGACGCTAAGAGACCTTCAATGGGAGTAAATCCGATCAAATTGGTGGCAGTGGATCTGAATTCGAGCAGGATGTGGGCTTGAACTCCCTGATTGGCCAGGTGAGTGTGTTGCAGGACGCTGCAACACATCTGGCACCCTGGCCAGGTGAGCTTGTAGTGAATTTAGTCGTTGATACCTTTGGTGGTCATCTCCCCCCGCTTCCAGTTCCTTAACTTGGTCCTTAATTCGCCTAATCGGTGAAGATCTTGGCGTCAGCGTGCAGTTCATTTAGGCGATTAGAGTACCCTGACCAGGTGAGCTTGTGGAAAGCAAGGAGTCTACATGCTACCCGTTGTCTAACTTTTGATGGTCGTGGTAGTCATAGGGGTCATCGTCCCCTCGGTCTGATGGCTGATGGTCTGGTCAGTCAAGTTAATGGTCGTAACATGCAGTCCAGGATCTGATCAGGAACGGCTCAGAGGAACTTGATAACGAACAAGAGATCCAGTACCGTGGCTGGAACAATTTATAAATAACCCTCACATAGGAGAAAGAAACTTATGACGACGTTTCGGTCCAACGTCAAGACAGTTCGAGGTTAGTTGATAATTCCCTGTAGATCTGGATCACATTTATCACCCACCCTGAGAAACCTAGGTAGACTCTTGTGGGTACTGACTTTACCTATGCATGGATGCGTACTCGAGGTGATTGAGTCTGACCTCCTTGCACCGGTTACTGGCCTCTTGGATCTTATTATCGTACCTGCTCTTGAAGCTGAGCATGGTGCTTGCCTTCCACTTCCATATCCAGCTCAGTTCAATTTTCTACCTTGGTATTTTTATTGTCGAAACGTTTCGCCTGCTGAGCAGGCTTCTTCAGTCAGATACTTCTATTGTCCCCAGGTACAAATTATTGCACATAGTATATAATGTATCCATTAATAGAGGTTGCTTGTCACTGGGGTTGAACCCTCGGAACTGGTCACGGGTACGTACAATCTCTCCCTATCTACCCTGTCAGTTCCTCTTTATATTTGTGCTTCGTGTTATTCTCGTCATCCCTTGTCCTTTTCTCCTCCGTACTTGCCAGGTTGAGTTCATTCAGCCTCTCCTCATAGAGCATTCATCTCGGCTCCAAGACTGTTTGCAAACTTTCTTCGGGAAGCTTTCAGTGTCTGCACTTACTTGGTCAAGTGGAGAACCATGTTTGGGCTACAGTGTCAGACGAACATTAATGTTATATTATTATTATTATTATTATTATTATTATTATTATTATTATTATGATTATTATTATTATTGTTGTTATTACTGTTGTTATTATTATTATTGTTATTATTATTGTTAATTATTATTATTATTGTTAATTATTATTATTTCTGTGAACCGCTAAACTCATGTGGATCATTCAGCGCAAGGAGTGACGAAGGCTCGATCCTTCATTTGCTGACCCCGAGACATAAGTTCAACTCTTGCGTCCAGGCTTCCCGTGAATACAAGGATTTAAATCCGACAAAAGAGAGTATGACTGCCAAGGTGCGAGCTTCACCGAGACTCAAGAAGAGTCACGAGTAAAGTAAGCAGAGTTCAGAGTAGAGTCGTCATCATACGAGTGTATGATGACGACTCTACTGGCCATTAATCACTAAGCTGGGTTCAAAAGCGAAGGGGCTCGTGTTAGATTCCCAGGCGGAAGGAGATGTACATGCAAGTCTCATTACACCTACTGACAGCTCACCCAGGAGGAAGTACGTATCAAAGTCAGTATTTATGGTTTCATTCTGGGCTGTGAAACGATCTGTGTTGTTTACATTTTACAGGCTTTTAGTCTGTAAACAAAGCATAAAGGGAGAGTAGGGAACGAACACAACCTTGTGAAGTGCCACAGTTGATTTTAGAAATGCCTTTAATATGGTGAAGAGAGATGCTGTCTTGCCAGCTTTTCGGGATCGGTTCCCCAGTCTTTTTCCCTTCATTTCAGCCGGCTACAGCAAACCCTCAATTCTTTTGTTTGCTGTGCGAAGAATCCTCCCAGAAGTCTCTACTACCACTCCGTCCAACAGTACCCTCTTGGGAGCACCGCTGGGTCACCAGGCCATCGACACAGTCCTCAAGGACAAATTGAATGACCTGATGAGAATGGAGGAGAGAATAAGCAATCTTGATGACCATGATGCTCTGCATCTTCTCACAAGGTGCCTTACTATTCCAAGACTCACTTACTTCCTGAGGTGTGCACCCTCTTTTGACAACCCAACACTCGACGAATATGACGCACACCTGAGGTCAACCTTTAAGAAGGCACTGAACCTGTCACTAGAGGATGAGCAATGGGATCAGGCAACCCTCCCAGTGCGACTGGGAGGTATAGGAGTGCGCAAAGCAACGCATGTTGCTTTACCTGCTTTTGTCTTCGTGTTTGGCTTCCAGTGCATTAGTCAAGAAGATTGTTCCTGAACGCTTGAGAGACGTGGTAGGAGCTCAAGACCCCAGGTTTACTGAAGCAGCGATTCGGTGGGACACCCATCAGATTCCTCCAGTAGACCAGCTCCTCCCAAAGAACACAAACAGTTCCAC
>NC_091308.1:2287233-2292233 GCF_038502225.1 Cherax quadricarinatus
GTAGCTAAAGCATTTAAAGAACGCATTATCTGCAGGCATACCACCCCTAAGTCCCTAGTAACAGATAATGGAGGTGAATTCTGTAATGAGATTCTTGAAAATTTGTGTACCTTGTACAAGATCTCTAAATCCACCATTGTTCCTCATCATCCTGCCAGCAATGGGTTAGCAGAACGAACCAATAAGAAAGTACTTGATGTCTTGAGAGCCACTATCAATCCCAACAGTGAAACTTGGGATGAAGTTATACCTGATGTGCAGTGTGCTATAAATTCTGCTTATAATGTTTCTATAGGTGACACTCCACATTATGCATTGTATGGTGTAGATAAACGTTTGCCTTATGAGTTGTTATATTCTAATCCGAAACCAAATTACAACCCTGATGATTTCGTAGCAACTCGTACCAGCTTAACTCAAAGTGTTTTTAGAAGAATCCGTGAAACACTTCATAAATCAACAGCAGAATTTACAAGAGTCGCAAATACTCGAGTAAAGCCATCCAAAATCAAAGTAGGTTCGAGAGTTATGCTGACTAATTTTAACAAAACGTCTGCAATGCCAAAGCTTGATCAAAAGTTTGTTGGTCCTTATCGCGTAGTTGAACATATCACTGGTAATAAGTATAAGGTTAGAGAGATTAGTACTGGTCAGTATAAAGAATCGCATTTGGATCATATGAAGTTAGTATGTGATGATAATGATGTTCCAACCCAGACTAATGTGACAGACTCTGACAATCCTCCTGATCCTGTACTCTCTTCCTCTGATACTCAGTCAGACGACCAACCTGAATGTCGTTATTCCCTACGTACACGACAGGTATTGAGAAATCCTCAAGTATCATTTGTAACTTCCAATTCAGTTTTGCCTCAAATGCAGCATGAGTTAGCCAATGCTACAGAGTTTGATCCTCCCAGAGATGACACCCATTCTGCATATGCCAATCTTACCCTAGCAGAGTTGGGGTTAAATGTAAATAACCTGTATAGATGAATAATTACAGTATCAACTTATCAGTATTCAAGAATTTTTTTTTTGTGTTCATGTTCTCTCCGCATTCTGAGAGTTAACAGTCTAGATTTGCGTGCACCGAATCTGCCTTTCTGTTAAACACTCTTTCTTTGTATATATTCCTTCCTCAGAATCCGTAGATCACACGAATACAGATCAATCGATCAAAATTTTTGTTTTTATCACTTGTAATCTCAACGTAGAGTTCGTTGTTCATTTGTTGAGTTTTAAGTTGTACTATAGTATACCTTGTATTGCACTACAGTTATGTAAGCTTACGTTCCAATGTTCTACTTATGTATCTATAATGTTTCATGTTGTGTACTTTGACATTGTATAGAATCAGCCCAAGCCGTATACCTGCCATCTCTAGTTTGTATTAGTTGTATGTCGGGACGACATACGTTAGCGTCGCCGAGCTCTCAGTAGTAGTAACCAGTTACCAGTCTCAGTAGTAACCAGTTACCAGTAACCGTCCGTTGACTCAACGACCAACCGTCTTGAGTCACGGTCTTCATATTGTGCTGAGCTGACACTATTTCAAAACACCCACTACGGGGTACTGGCCAGCCGGCTAGGCAGTATTACGAGTGTGAGCAGTGAGATAGGTACGGCTGGCAAGAGCTCTGTCCACATAACAGTAATTATACGTATAACAGCCTACGTGAGTATTTCTACCCTAATCCACGTATCGAACTCCCACATGATAATGGTAGCTGTGGTGGTGGTAGTGGTAGCTGTGGTGGTGGTAGCTGTGGTAGTGGTGGTAGCTGTGGCAGTGGTAGTTGTGGTAGTGGTGGTAGTTGTGGTGGTAGTGGTGGTAGTTGTGGTTGTGGCGGTGGTAGTGGTTTTAGTGGTGGTAGTGGTGGTGGTAGTGGTGGTGGTAGTGGTGGTAGTTGTGGTAGTTGTGGTAGCTGTGGTAGTGGTGGTGGTAGCTGTGGTGGTGGTAGTTGTGGTAGTGGTAGTGGTGGTAGTTGTGGTAGTGGTGGTAGTTGTGGTAGTGGTAGTGGTGGTAGTTGTGGTAGTGGTGGTAGTTGAGGTAGTGGTGGTAGTTGTGGTAGTCGTGGTGGTAGTTGTGGTAATGGTAGTGGTGGTAGTTGTGGTGGTGGTAGTTGTGGTAGTGGTGGTAGCTGTGGTAGTGGTGGTGGTAGTGGTAGCTGTGGTGGTGGTAGTGGTGGTAGTTGAGGTAGTTGTGGTAGTGGTGGTAGTTGTGGTAGTTGTGGTAGTGGTGGTAGTAGTGGTGGTAGTTGTGGTTATGGTAGTGGTAGCTGTGGTGGTGGTAGTTGTGGTAGTGGTGGTAGTTGTGGTAGTGGTGGTAGTTGTGGTAGTTGTGGTAGTGGTGGTGGTAGTGGTGGTAGTTGTGGTGGTGGTAGTGGTGGTAGTTGTGGTGGTGGTACTGGTGGTAGTTGTGGTAGTGGTGGTAGTTGCGGTAGTGGTAGTGGTGGTGGTAGTGGTAGCTGTGGTGGTGGTAGTTGTGATAGTGGTAGTGGTGGTAGTTGTGGTAGTGGTGGTAGTTGAGGTAGTGGTGGTAGTTGTGGTAGTTGTGGTAGTGGTGGTAGTTGTGGTAGTGGTAGTGGTGGTAGTTGTGGTAGTGGTGGTAGTTGTGGTAGTGGTGGTGGTAGTGGTGGTAGTTGTGGTAGTGGTGGTGGTAGTGGTAGTTGTGGTAGTGGTGGTGGTAGTGGTAGTAGTTGTGGTAGTGGTGGTGGTAGTTGTGGTGGTGGTAGTGGTGGTAGTGGTGGTAGTTGTGGTGGTGGTAGTGGTGGTAGTAGTGGTGGTGGTAGTGGTGGTAGTTGTGGTAGTGGTGGTAGTTGTGGTAGTGGTGGTAGTTGTGGTACTGGTGGTGGTAGTGGTGGTAGTTGTGGTAGCTGTGGTAGTGGTGGTAGTTGTGGTAGTAGTGGTGGTAGTTGTGGTAGTGGTGGTAGTTGTGGTAGTGGTGGTGGTAGTGGTGGTAGTTGTGGTAGTGGTGGTGGTAGTGGTGGTAGTTGTGGTAGTGGTGGTAGATGTGGTAGTGGTGGTAGTTGTGGTAGTGGTGGTGGTAGTGGTGATAGTTGTGGTAGTGGTGGTGGTAGTTGTGGTAGTGGTGGTGGTAGTGGTGGTAGTTGTGGTAGTGGTGGTGGTAGTGGTGGTAGTTGTGGTAGTGGTGGTAGTAGTGGTGGTGGTAGTGGTGGTAGTTGTGGTAGTAGTTGTGGTAGTGGTGGTAGTTGTGGTAGTGGTGGTGGTAGTGGTGGTAGTTGTGGTAGTGGTGGTAGTTGTGGAAGTGGTGGTAGCTGTGGTAGTGGTGGTGGTAGTGGTGGTAGTTGTTGTTGTGGTGGTGGTAGTGGTGGTAGTGGTGGTAGTTGTGGTTAGTGGTGGTGGTAGTTGTGGTTAGTGGTGGTGGTAGTGGTGGTAGTTGTGGTAGTGGTGGTAGTTGTGGTTAGTGGTGGTGGTAGTGGTGGTAGTTGTGGTTAGTGGTGGTGGTAGTGGTGGTAGTTGTGGTAGTGGTGGTGGTAGTGGTGATAGTTGTGGTAGTGGTGGTGGTAGTGGTGGTAGTTGTGGTAGTGGTGGTGGTAGTGGTGGTAGTTGTAGTAGTGGTGGTAGTTGTGGTAGTGGTGGTGGTAGTTGTGGTAGTGGTGGTAGTTGTGGTGGTGGTAGTGGTGGTAGTTGTGGTAGTGGTGGTAGTTGTGGTGGTGGTAGTGGTAGTTGTGGTAGTGGTGGTAGTTGTGGTAGTGGTGGTAGTTGTGGTGGTGGTAGTTGTGGTAGTGGTGGTAGTTGTGGTGGTGGTAGTGGTGGTAGTTGTGGTAGTGGTGGTAGTGGTGGTGGTGGTAGTGGTGGTGGTGGTAGTGGTGGTAGTGGTGGTAGTGGTGGTAGTGGTGGTAGTTGTGGTAGTGGTGGTAGTGGTGGTAGTTGTGGTGGTAGTGGTGGTAGTGGTGGTAGTTGTGGTAGTGGTGGTAGTGGTGGTAGTTGTGGTAGTGGTGGTAGTGGTGGTAGTGGTGGTAGTTGTGGTAGTGGTGGTAGTGGTGGTAGTGGTGGTAGTGGTGGTAGTGGTGGTAGTGGTGGTAGTGGTGGTGGTGGTAGCTGTGGTAGTGGTGGTAATTGTGGTAGTGGTGGTAGTTTTGGTAGTGGTGATGGTGGTGGTAGTGGTGGTAGTTGTGGTAGAGGTGGTAGTGGTGATAGTGGTGGTAGTTGTGGTAGTGGTGGTAGTGGTGGTAGTGGTGGTAGTGGTGGTAGTTGTGGTAGTGGTGGTAGTGGTGGTAGTGGTGGTAGTGGTGGTAGTGGTGGTAGTTGTGGTAGTGGTGGTAGTGGTGGTAGTTGTGGTAGTGGTGGTAGTGGTGGTAGTGGTGGTAGTGGTGGTAGTTGTGGTAGTGGTGGTAGTGGTGGTAGTGGTGGTAGTGGTGGTAGTGGTGGTAGTTGTGGTAGTGGTGGTAGTTGTGGTAGTGGTGATAGTGGTGGTAGTGGTGGTAGTTGTGGTAGTGGTGGTAGTGGTGGTAGTGGTGGTAGTTGAGGTAGTTGAGGTAGTGGTGGTAGTTGTGGTAGTGGTGGTAGTGGTGGTAGTGGTGGTAGTTGAGGTAGTTGAGGTAGTGGTGGTAGTGGTGGTAGTGGTGGTAGTTGAGGTAGTTGAGGTAGTGGTGGTAGTTGTGGTAGTGGTGGTAGTGGTGGTAGTGGTGGTAGTTGAGGTAGTTGAGGTAGTGGTGGTAGTTGTGGTAGTGGTGGTAGAAGTAAAGCTTCTTCATTTTTCTTTTATAATTTCCTTGGTCACTCAAGGCCACTACACAGTTCCATAATTTCGAGTCATCTGCAGAGTTTGTAATTTTGGATGTTATCCCCATGTCTGCATTTTTCATGTATGCAAAAATAATCACAAACAACACATCGGCTGGAGGCCTTTCGCACAGTCCCCAGTTCTTCGTCAGGAGCTTGAAATATGAGGTGGAGAATCCATGCATCAACTAGCGCGATGTAGCCAAGGCTCATACCTCAACCAGAAACAAGACTAGGCCCAGCACATA
>NC_091308.1:2297233-2364733 GCF_038502225.1 Cherax quadricarinatus
CCCAATTATAACTCTACCATACACTTTTTCCGGGCACCCCTCCAGACTTACCCCCCCATAATTTTTGCACCCCTTTACCCCCTTTTGTGAGGGCGGAAAACTATGCATGCCTCCCAACCCCTGGTACTCACCCCCTTTTCCCAAACATTTATTAAATAATTCCCCAAACCCACCCAAAAACCATATCCCCACCTGTTTTTAAATTTCTATTTTTTATCCCATAAACCCCGGCTCCTTTCCCTCTATTTCCCCCACGGGCCCCCGGAATTTCCCACACTACAACTGGCTCTTCCTCACCCTTCCAAAGATGTTATTCCCCTGCCCTCCCCGAAATAAAGTTTCCCTATTTCACCAAATTTAAAAAATTCTAAAAAAATTTTCCCTTTCCCAAATTCCCCCCAAAACTTTAACTTCCATTTAATAATTTCCCCTCCCCCATTTTTAACGGGGACAAATCCATTTTTTTCTAGGCTTTTTTAATTTTGTTAACCCCACCCAAATTTTTTTTTTTTCCAAAAAAATTTTTTGGGGATAAATCCCCCCCTTTTTCTCTTTTGGGTTTTTTTTAATTGCTTCACCATTTTCTTAATTTCTCTCTTTTCTCCCATATACTTTCCCCCCTGATCACTTCTACTTTGTAAAAACCTTCAAGGGCTAACTTTTTCCCCCCTTACTACTTTTTACATCATTCCCACCAATCGCCCTTCCCTCCTGCCCCCTTTTTCCGGGAAAAACCAAAAAATTTCCCGGGGAACACCTAACCCCCTACATTTTTTAAACCTCCCCCATACCTTTTCGCCCCCATTGCCTATGTTTCATTACCCCATCTATCCTCCAATATTTTTTATATCTTACCCTAATTTTCCCCCTCTTTAGTTTAAAAAACCTTCACCCTCTCTTTCCCTTGATGCTTCATTCCCCTTTTTAATCCCATCTCCCTTTTTAATTTCAGTGTAGCTAAAAACTAGAAAGTGATCTGATATTTTCCGGGCCCCCATAAACAGGGGAAATCCGGGAAGTCTCCCTTAACCAATTTCCACATAACCAAAAAACTACAAGGTCATTTCCCCCTTTACATCAAAATTGTATACTTTTTTTTTATCCTTTTCTAAAATATGTTTTCCCTTAAATTAAACTCCTTTCAAATACAAAGTTCAATTAAAGGGGCCCCATTATATTTACCCCTTACCCCAAACTTACCTAACACCCTCTAAAAGTTTCCCCCCACTTTAGATTAAGTCCCCCCACAATTTTTCTCATTTTGGTTAAAAGGCTCCAAATAATTCACTTAACATCCCCCAAAATTTTCTCTCCCCCCTCTGATTCCCCTTCTCTTCTCCAGGTGAATACACGCTTTTAAAGGACCCATTTTCCCACACCCAAACCCTTTTACTTTAATCCACATAATTTTTTTAAATTTTTAACATTCATATTTTTCTTTTTCCTTCCATAAAATGATCATTTAAACACATTCCCCCTTCCTTTTTCCCAACTTCCCCGGGTACCCAGATTTAATCCCATTTATTTCCCCCCTGAAACTCTCCTTTCCCCCTTTAGCTTTTTTTCATGAAATTGGGCATCCAACCCTTTTTATTCATAAAATCAGCAATCATCTGTTTCTTTTTCATCCGCACTACATCCACGCCCTTTAACAACCCAGTTTTATAAAGTTTTTTTTTTCTTTAGTAATTGTATAGAGAATAACAAGCCCATTGCTCCCGGCATTTTAGTCGTTAATTTTTAACACATGGCTTTAGGGGGAAAAATTTTTCCACTTCCCCCGGGGCAAAGGGGAAAAAAAAAAAGAAAAAAGAGCCATTTAGAAAAAAGGGGAAAAAAACCCAGATGTATGTTTTATAATATGCATGTGCGTGTCTGGAATGTGACCAAAATTAAAAAAGGAGTAAAAATATCCCTTTTTATCTTTTGCGGGTTTTTTGGGGGACAGAAAAAGAAACTAAAACCTTTCCATCCCCAAAAAAAATTACAGGCTTTTTTTCTAAGTCATCCGGGGAGGATTGGGGAGTATTCCCGGGGGGTTTCTGTCTACCAACCTACTACCTATATATATATTTTTTTATACATATATATATATAAAATATATATATATATATAAATATATATATATATATATATATTTATATATTATTCATCTGTGTTTGGCATCATTAGGGTGAGACTCTCGTGAAGGCTACTTGATGAATATTAAGTATTGTTGCAAGACTTCGAGCTGTTGCACCTTTTTTGAGTAATGTTTAAAAAATTAAAAAACACTCACCTTTAACTTAAAAAACCGGGGCCCGTTTTGGGGAAAGGGCACTGGAGATTATTATCAAGTGACTGGCTATTTCTTCGACTGTCTTAAAATCTGGTGATTTTCGTCTAGGGGAGTTCCCTTTAAAGTGATTGGACATTCAATCCCCACACTTTACACTTCAATTTTTTTGGGGAAAATTGTTGCACCATTTACATCGAATTTGGGACAATTTCAGAGTGGGAACTGGGGGCCACAGGGTCTTTTGTGGGTGGGGCTGTGCAAGTTCCAAGGGATGACATGATAATTGTGAAGTCATTGAGCCCCCTCCCCTACCGAGCCCGAAGCCTCTCCCCATCATTCACAAGCCTAGCCTTTCAATTCAAGTTTATTCTCTATAAGGGTTACAATGTGGGGTTTACAGGTTATGGGTATTGTGTGGTTTACATGTTATAAAATACTAATTACAGAGGGGGCCACTAGGACACCTAGCATGGCTAGGCATTTCGGGCAGACTTAGATTAATTCCTCAGCAACAGAAGCCAATATGTGTACGCAAATGGGACAAACTCTTCTGCACAAACAATTACAGTTGGTGTCCCACAGGGAAGTGTCCTTGGCCCTCTTCTCTTTCTCCTATACATAAATGACCTACCAAATGCTTCGCAATTACTCAAACCCACAATATTTGCAGATGACACTATATACGTCTTCTCCCACCCGAGCCCAGTTACGCTAGCCAATACTGTAAATACCGAATTACAGAAAATATCTACCTGGATGAGGACTAACAAACTTACACTAAACATTGACGAAACCTACTTCATTCAGTTTGGTAACAGAGCTACAGATGTCCCTCTTAACATAATGATAAACGGATCACCTATCACAAAGCTAACAGGGAAAATTCTTAGGAATCCACCTTGATAATAGACTCAAATTTCATACACATATACAACAAATTTCTAAAAAAAAATCCAAGACTGTAGGCATACTATCGAAGATACGGTACTATGCTCCACAGTCAGCCCTCCTGGCCCTATATCACTCACTTATTTACCCCTATCTCACCTATGGAATTTGTGCATGGGGCTCAACAACAATTAACCATCTCAGACCACTAATTACCCAACAAAAGGCTGCAGTTAGAATGATAACAAATTCTCACTACAGGCAGCACACTCCACCAATATTCAATACACTAAACCTACTCACCATACAAAACATCCATACTTATTACTGCACATATTACATACATAGAACACTTAACTCTGATATTAACCCTCCCCTCAAACATCTCCTTGCCAACCTCAACAGAACACATGACCATAACACAAGGCACAGATCACTCTTTGATGTTCCTCGTGTCCATCTCACACTATGCAAAAACTCAATGCACATAAAAGGCCCTAAAATCTGGAATTCATTACCTGTAAATATAAAAGAAACACTACCTGTTTATAAATTCAAGTCTCTTCTCAAAGATCACTTACTCACCCAAAACCAAATAAATACTGAATAACTCAACCTTATAAATTGTATATCTTAAATGTTTCTCACAATTATATCACATAAATGTTAAACCTAAAACCCAATCTAACTTTACTATTTTTTTAAATAAACTACCTAACAGAATTCTCCATACGACTGAATGTACAACAATGCATGCAACCATATGACCTGTCTTTGTAATACTCACTTGTGCTTTATAGTAATCTGTTTACATTAATGTTTTATCACTGATTTCATCATTGCTTAGTTAATCTTAAGTTAATTTTAAGCCAGCCCGTAATGCTATGCATAGTATAAGTGGCTTTGGCATGCTGCTCTTATCTGTATTTTTTTGTACCTCTGTATGTATGCTCAAATTGTTAATAAATAAATAAATAAATAAATAAATAAATAACATTAAATCCTTTCAGATTATGGTATTAAGGCTAAGTGATAACTATCATATAAGAACATAAGAATGGAGGAACACTGCAGCAGGCTTACTGGCCCATACTGGACAGGTCCTTCTCAAATACAACCCCTCAGAATACAGAGCAGAACAGGGTAGCAGTATAGACAGTTTAATAAAGAAAATCTCTCCTGCGATTACCTCTCCCTTGTTACATGAACTTACTTTGTGTTGGGTTAGATTAGGTTAGTTTCGACTAACATTAAGGTAAAATAAGCGAGGAATACGTTAACTCTGTGTAAAAGCGACACCTTCAGTGAAAGCTTGTGATGTAGTCCAGCTGGCGCATGACATATTTTTTTCTTTATTGCCTAACTCGGTGTGTACCTCCACTGTTAATATTGGTACAAGATTGGCTGGCTTTCAGTTATCTTGTATCTTTCGTCTTCAGTGAATTGTGTACACAAGTGGCTTGCAGGGTTCCTCGGCTCCTTTCAGTAGCCATTATATTGCCTTTAATGTATCCAATTTTCAAAGGCGTCTCAGTACTTTTTCGTCTGAAGCTTCCATGTTCTGCAAGGCAGCAGCAGCAGCAGCAGCAGCAGCAGCACTATGGATCCTTCTCTCTCGCCCTCCTGAAGCTCGTGTCACTCATTATCAGTACTGATAACATCCTAGAAGCGTTTGTTGAGTTCAACACACACCATTTTCCAAGAAAGGGTCTTCGCCTTTCCTTATTGTTTTGGCGAGCATCGACAACCAGATTGGTCAGAGACCAATCAGGTCTCTGTAATCTCACCACTCTTAAACCTTCGTGAAAAACAGTTTCCTCGTCTTGATCACCTGTTTTTCTACAGTCCTCTTCCACACGATGAGGCTGTTGAGTATTTTGGGAAGGCATCTCTGCTGTGTCGTTTTCAAACTGACTTTCCGCTTCCCATTCAACTCTCATTCATTCCTTACACCCCTCTTCCTTTCCATTTGTATTTTAGTACTCTTTGCATTTTCTTGCTCTGGAGTGAGTGCGGACGTAGGAGGGGAGAAGAAGGGACTGGCTACGACAGGACAGTACTTGAAGAGGTGAGATGACTGTCAGCTGCTGAGAAGTGACTGCCAGTTGCGAAGTGACTGCCAGCTGCTGAGAAGTGACTGCCAGTTGCTGAGGAGAGGTGACTGCCGACTGCTGAGGAGACGTGACTGCCAGCTGCTGAAGAGAGGTGGCTGCCTAAGCTTCAGGTTCAGACAATAGGGAAGAACATCTGGGACGACCAGTCTGAAGTGTCACTCCAGGAATGTTAGGCACCAGGACCTCTCCTCTTCACTTCTTCCACCCCCTTTCCTTTTTTCCCTCTTCTCTCTTCTGTTCTCCCTGTAGATTCTCTTACTTCCTCTCTCATATCCTCCTCCCTCTCACTTATCTTCCCCCTTTCTTTCATCCACCTCTCCCCTTTCTCTTTTCCTTTCTTCGTCTCTCCTTTAATCCATTCTCTTCCTCTCCTTTCTTCTCTCCTCCTCCCTCCTGGGTTGTGATGGCGTCACCAAGCTGAGTGGAGGACATAGAGAGAAATATACATGTAAGTATATATTCGTATATGTTATAGATTTAGGAATAGTTAAGAGTGGAAAGATGTCAGCACTTTTCTGTTGTACAACAGCACATCCTTCATCTCTGATGTACAGCAGCACATTATACATTTCTAGGAGTAGAACTACGCTCCTCTTTTTCTGGCAGTACAGCAACACTTCTGATAGTACAGCAACACTTTTGATAGTACAGCAATACTTTTGGTAGCACAGCAACACTTCTGGTAGTACAACAACACTTCTGGTAGTACAGCAACACTTCTGGTAGTACAGCAACACTTCTGATAGTACAGCAACACTTCTGGTAGTACAGCAACACTTCTGGTAGTACAACAACACTTCTGATAGTACAGCAACACTTCTGATAGTACAGCAACACTTCTGATAGTACAGCAACACTTCTGGTAATACAACAACACTTCTGATAGTACAGCAACACTTCTGGTAGTACAACAACACTTCTGGTAGTACAGCAACACTTCTGGTAGTACAGCAACACTTCTGGTAGTACAGCAACACTTCTGGTAGTACAGCAACACTTCTGGTAGTACAGCAACACTTCTGGTAGTACAGCAACACTTCTGGTAGTACAGCAACACTTCTGGTAGTACAGCAACACTTCTGATAGTACAGCAACACTTCTGGTAGTGCAACAACGCTTCTGGTAGTACAGCAACACTTCTGGTAGCACAGCAACACTTCTGGTAGTGCAGCAACACTTCTGGTAGTACAACAACACTTCTGGTAGTACGACAACACTTCTGGTAGTACGACAACACTTCTGGTAGTACAGCAACACTTCTGGTAGTACAACAACACTTCTGGTAGTACAGCAACACTTCTGGTAGTACAGCAACACTTCTGGTAGTACAACAACACTTCTGGTAGTACAACAACACTTCTGGTAGTACAGCAACACTTCTGGTAGTACAGCAACACTTCTGGTAGTACAACAACACTTCTGGTAGTACAACAACACTTCTGGTAGTACAGCAACACTTCTGGTTGTACAACAACACTTCTGGTAGTACAGCAACACTTCTGGTAGTACAGCAACACTTCTGGTAGTACAACAACACTTCTGGTAGTACAACACTTCTGGTAGTACAACACTTCTGGTAGTACAACAACACTTCTGGTAGTACAGCAACACTTCTGGTAGTACAACAACACTTCTGGTAGTACAACAACACTTCTGGTAGTACAACAACACTTCTGGTAGTACAACACTTCTGGTAGTACAACACTTCTGGTAGTACAACAACACTTCTGGTAGTACAGCAACACTTCTGGTAGTACAACAACACTTCTGGTAGTACAACAACACTTCTGGTAGTACAACAACACTTCTGGTAGTACAACAACACTTCTGGTAGTACAGCAACACTTCTGGTAGTACAACAACACTTCTGGTAGTACAACAACACTTCTGGTAGTACAACAACACTTCTGGTAGTACAGCAACACTTCTGGTAGTACAACAACACTTCTGGTAGTACAACAACACTTCTGGTAGTACAACAACACTTCTGGTAGTACAACAACACTTCTGGTAGTACAACAACACTTCTGGTAGTACAACAACACTTCTGGTAGTACAACAACACTTCTGGTAGTACACGACATTCTAAAAGAACATAATTGCATTTCTTTACAACAAACAAGATGGTGAAGGAAAAATATCATTTGATATCTTGTTTGTTGATCTAGATTTAGAAAGGACACAGGAAAGTATTGGTTTAGAAATAGGGTAGTTGATGAGTGGAACAGTCTACCTAGTTGGGTTATTGAGGCTAGGAATTCTTTGACAGGTAATCTAGAGTCCAGTGACTTTATGGAAACAGTTCAGGACTGTTTTCTGAAGCAGATCGTAACAGAGCCTACCAGGGGTAATAATTTGCTAGACCTAGTTTTGTCAAATAAGGAAACACTCGTGAATAATCTGGAGATCACTGAAGAGCTTGGCGCAAGTGATCACAAATCCATCACTTTTAGCATTAACTGGGAATGCAAGAATAATGATAATACAGTAAAGATCCCTGATTTTCGTTCTGCCGATTGTAATGGACTTAGGGAACACATGTCTAATCTTGATTGGGGTTATCTAGCTAATGATTTTATTGACGATGATCATACTTATGATTATGAAGGGATCTGCTTTTATGATTGTTTTCTTAATAATGTACACCATGCCCAGAGTATATACATTCCCCAGAGAGAAATTAGGTCTAATAATAACGATCCCAAATGGGTTAACAGGAGCCTAAAGCATCTATTAGGGGAGAAAAAGGGAATTTATAGGCGCATCAGAAGAGGAGACGTTAACCTTACTGACCAATATGTTCAGCTTAAAAGAGAAGTAAAAAAGGGGATTAGAAAGGCTAAACGTGACTATGAAATTAGAGTTGCTAATGAATCAAAGACTAATCCAAAGAGGTTCTTTCAAGTGTATAGGACGAAGGTGAAGGAAAAAGTAGGACCTCTGAAAATTGGGAATGGACAGCTGACGGATAACGAACTGGAAATGTGTTCCTTATTTAATAACTATTTTTTGTCAGTTTTTACACAGGAAGATGTAAATGAGATTCCAGTAATTAACAATTATTTAGTTCCTGATGAATTTAAGTTAACTAATATTACTGTCACGAGGGACATGGTTATTAAACAGATAGACAAACTGAAGCAAAATAAGTCCCCGGGACCCGATGAGCTGTTTTCCAGGGTACTTAAGGAATGCAAGATGGAGCTTAGTCAGCCATTAACGAGTGTGGTGGTTTAGAAAGACACGTAAGCAAACACTATAACATATTTATTAGAAAACGTTTCGGTCCTGGGACCTTGATCACTTCTAACATACAGAGGTAGAAAGACATTATATATATAGGCGGAGAGTGAGATGTGACGCACGTGACCTGAGGAATGTCATAAGAACATAAGAATGGAGGAACACTGTAGAAGGCCTACAGACTCAACGCCATGAGAGCCATGACGAGGCACCGTGCAGGGGCAAGCAAAGATGTACTTCGCTTGTACTATATACAAGCTATACGCTCGCTCATTGACTACGGTGCACCGGCGTTAGCTCATCTCTTCCCGCAGAGCAGGTAAAGGGTGGAGGTCGTACAAAATCAGGCGATAAGAACTATGCTTGGGGCCCCCATCTGGACCAACACAGTATGTCTCAGATCTGAGGCCCGGCTTCCTTCCTTGGCTGACAGAGTAAGATACATAAACGCCTGCAAAGTGGCCACGATTCTGCACAGGCAGCAAGGTACCCCACTAAGGAGACGGATATTGACAACCATGGCACAAGATCCCACACTCTTCACTGACTACTCCTGGATTCGTTCGTTTTGTGCTGCTGGGCGGAAGCTGCTATCTATACAACTACTTCTTGAGAAGAGTTGTGACCTTCCTGTTGCTGGGTACCATCCACCACCTCCCTGGCGCCCAGATCCAGCCGATGTTTGCATCATGCAGCTACCCATCTCTAAGCGTCTCTGCAGTCAAGACACCCTCAGCAATCATGCTGAGACAAGCATGGCACTGGCAGAGGGAGGCACATGTGCAGTGTATTTCACAGATGGTTCTGTCGACCCTGACAGGAAGAGAGCAGCAGCTGGACTGTACCACAATGGTCACACACAAGGCTGGCGACTCCCTGACCACTGCACGATCCTTCAAGCTGAGCTGGTGGCGATTCAGCAGGCATTGTCACATGCCCTACGACATCGACTCCGACCTGTCATACATGTTGATTCCACCTCTGCAATCAATGCGCTCTCCCATCCTCAACCACAGGGCAATGTTCACCTCATCTGGAGTTTACCTGGAGAGAGTTCCGGGGGTCAACGCCCCCGCGGCCCGGTCTGTGACCAGGCCTCCTGGTGGATCAGAGCCTGATCAACCAGGCTGTTGCTGCTGGCTGCACGCAAACCAACGTACGAGCCACAGCCCGGCTGATCAGGAAGTGACTTTAGGTGCTTGTCCAGTGCCAGCTTGAAGACTGCCAGGGGTCTGTTGGTAATCCCCCTTATGTGTGCTGGGAGGCAGTTGAACAGTCTCGGGCCCCTGACACTTATTGTATGGTCTCTTAACGTGCTAGTGACACCCCTGCTTTTCATTGGGGGGATGGTGCATCGTCTGCCAAGTCTTTTGCTTTCGTAGTGAGTGATTTTCGTGTGCAAGTTCGGTACTAGTCCCTCTAGGATTTTCCAGGTGTATATAATCATGTATCTCTCCCTCCTGCGTTCCAGGGAATACAGGTTTAGGAACCTCAAGCGCTCCCAGTAATTGAGGTGTTTTATCTCCGTTATGCGCGCCGTGAAAGTTCTCTCTACATTCTCTAGGTCGGCAATTTCACCTGCCTTGAAAGGTGCCGTTAGTGTGCAGCAATATTCCAGCCTAGATAGAACAAGTGACCTGAAGAGTGTCATCATGGGCTTGGCCTCCCTAGTTTTGAAGGTTCTCATAATCCATCCTGTCATTTTTCTAGCAGATGCGATTGATACAATGTTATGGTCCTTGAAGGTGAGATCCTCCGACATGATCACTCCCAGGTCTTTGACGTTGGTGTTTCGCTCTATTTTGTGGCCAGAATTTGTTTTGTACTCTGATGAAGATTTAATTTCCTCATGTTTACCATATCTGAGTAATTGAAATTTCTCATCGTTGAACTTCATATTGTTTTCTGCAGCCCACTGAAAGATTTGGTTGATGTCCGCCTGGAGCCTTGCAGTGTCTGCAATGGAAGACACTGTCATGCAGATTCGGGTGTCATCTGCAAAGGAAGACACGGTGCTGTGGCTAACATCCTTGTCTATGTCGGATGTGAGGATGAGGAACAAGATGGGAGCGAGTACTGTGCCTTGTGGAACAGAGCTTTTCACCGTAGCTGCCTCGGACTTTACTCTGTTGACGACTACTCTCTGTGTTCTGTTAGTGAGGAAATTATAGATCCATCGAGCGACTTTTCCTGTTATTCCTTTAGCACGCATTTTGTGCGCTATTACGCCATGGTCACACTTGTCGAAGGCTTTTGCAAAGTCTGTATATATTACATCTGCATTCTTTTTGTCTTCTAGTGCATTTAGGACCTTGTCGTAGTGATCCAATAGTTGAGACAGACAGGAGCGACCTGTTCTAAACCCATGTTGCCCTGGGTTGTGTAACTGATGGGTTTCTAGATGGGTGGTGATCTTGCTTCTTAGGACCCTTTCAAAGATTTTTATGATATGGGATGTTAGTGCTATTGGTCTGTAGTTCTTTGCTGTTGCTTTATTGCCCCCTTTGTGGAGTGGGGCTATGTCTGTTGTTTTTAGTAACTGTGGGACGACCCCCGTGTCCATGCTCCTTCTCCATAGGATGGAAAAGGCTCGTGATAGGGGCTTCTTGCAGTTCTTGATGAACACAGAGTTCCATGAGTCTGGCCCTGGGGCAGAGTGCATGGGCATGTCATTTATCGCCTGTTCGAAGTCATTTGGCGTCAGGATAACATCGGATAGGCTTGTGTTAATCAAATTTTGTGGCTCATAAAAAATTCATTTTGATCTTCGACTCTCAGTCTGGTTAGCGGCTTGCTAAAAACTGAGTCATATTGGGACTTGAGTAGCTCACTCATTTCCTTGCTGTCATCTGTGTAGGACCCATCTTGTTTAAGTAGGGGCCCAATACTGGACGTTGTTCTCGATTTTGATTTGGCATAGGAGAAGAAATACTTTGGGTTTCTTTCGATTTCATTTATGGCTTTTAGTTCTTCCCGCGATTCCTGACTCCTAAAGGATTCTTTTAGCTTAAGTTCGATGCTTGCTATTTCTCTGACCAGTGTCTCCCTACGCATTTCAGATATATTGACCTCTTTTAGCCGCTCTGTTATTCTTTTCCGTCGCCTGTAAAGGGAGCGCCTGTCTCTTTCTATTTTACATCCACTCCTCCTTTTTCTTAGAGGAATAAGCCTTGTGCATACATCGAGTGCCACCGAGTTAATCTGTTCTAGGCATAAGTTGGGGTCTGTGTTGCTTAGTATATCTTCCCAGCTTATATCGGTTAGGACTTGGTTTACTTGGTCCCACTTTATGTTTTTGTTATTGAAGTTAAATTTGGTGAATGCTCCCTCGTGACTAGTCTCATTATGTCGGTCTGGGGCTCCACGCATACATGTCTGAACCTCAATTATGTTGTGATCTGAGTATATTGTTTTTGATATGGTGACATTTCTTATCAGATCATCATTGTTGGTGAAGATGAGGTCTAGTGTATTCTCCAGTCTAGTAGGCTCTATTATTTGCTGGTTTAAATTGAATTTTGTTCAGAGATTTAAAAGCTCGTGTGAGTGTGAGTTTTCATCAGAGCTGCTTCCTGGTGTTATTACTGCAACAATATTATTTGCTATATTCCTCCATTTTAGGTGCCTTAAGTTGAAATCCCCCAGGAGCAAGATGTTGGGTGCAGGAGCTGGAAGATTTTCCAGACAGTGGTCAATTTTTAACAGCTGTTCCTGGAATTGCTGGGATGTTGCATCCGGAGGCTTGTAGACTACCACAATGACTAGGTTTTGGTTCTCGACCTTTACTGCTAAAACTTCCACTACATCATTTGAGGCATTAAGCAGTTCTGTGCAAACAAGTGACTCTGCAATGTCACATCGATCCTGAGCATAATGACAGCCTTAGAAGTTCAGGGTAACAGATCCACATTGAACTGGATCCCCAGCCATGCTGGCATCCGGGGAAATGAGGCGGCAGATGATGCAGCCAAGGCAGCAACAGACTATCCACATGTTGGGATTACTGTCCCAATCAGCCTACGACAGACCAAACTGGTGGCTGCCAGAGCCATGAAACTTATGGGGGAGGTCTTAGGTGATACCCCATCTCAACAGTGGTACCGAGCAGCGACTCAGGGAGAACCCCCTCCATATGATAGAAGCTGGTCCAGAGCGCAGTGTACCGCTATCCATCGGCTTCGTTTGGGCTTTCCCACAGCCAAGATGATGGTAGACAAGGCTGAGGAGGAGATGTGCCAGTACTGTCAGCACGTTGTCCAGCGGCCCCTAACACACTATCTTCTGGAGTGCGAAGTTACTGAGACACTCCGCAGGCAACTAGGATTGATATTCCCTCCCGAAGAGGAACCAGAGATGACTGCGGCCGCACTAGTGTACCATGGAGTCAGCGAACCAGACAGGCTGTTACCTGTGATAACGACATATCCTCCTCCTCGCTAGTGTCCATAGTTAGGAGTACATATGGTGTTGTCGCTTATGAGATGCACCAGTTGAACTGACCAGAAGAGTGCTTGAACGAGTCATCGCAAGATTGAGACCAGTGCCAGGACTACTGTCTTGGCGAACATTATACACATACACATAGAAGGCCTACTGGCTCATGCGAAGCAGGTCTTTATCAAAACAACCTCTACCTATGATGAGGACGGGTAGACGATGAAATCATGTGACTCCTGTGTTGTTGGGTTGGTGCTGCTTAAGTATCATGTATGCCAATTTTTTTGAAATTTTGTAGTTTCCAGTGTTGCGTTCTATAGTGTCGGTGACGGCGATTAGTGTCACCGACACTATAGAAGAAGCCTTGGGCACGACCTACTTCCACATTGAACAAATGTGACACCACCTATGACTGCTGCACCTCTCCTGCCAACGGTTTATAAGCTCCTTCTCCGCACGTATGCCGTATTCTATTCAAGATTGATGGACTGACCACATCTACTCAAGGTTGAGGAACTGATTACCTCATTCTCCTCCTGTTCTTCAAGATTCTCCTTTGTATGGACTGATGAAGCCACTGTGCGGCGAAACGTTTCCTCAATAAAGATACCCAAGAGTTGCACATGTGTCTAATTTATCAACATGTCGGTTCTCTGAACCATTCATTTACCACAGACTTGTTGGTGAGATACTCGCATATGAAGACCTGCTTCGTGATGACAGTGGTGGCCCATGCTAACCTTCTTAGTATATAAAAATGTGCTTAATCTGTAGAGTCCTATTAGGTCACTATGGTACAGAAGTTGGAGTCCCGGTCCGCTGGTTTTAGGGATGATGTGCCATGGGTTCGAATTCTGTTTCGTAAGTTATCTGCATTCGTGTTATTACGATATCGTGAATCCTTGAGAGACGCAGGTTGACCAGTTCGATAACTTCCTGATCATTCAGATTGTGGTGCGACCTACAAGAGTTGGTAGGTAAGACACATAGGCAACAGTTAGGCAACTTTATTCCGAAACGTTTCGCCTACACAGTAGGCTTCTTCAGTCGAATAAGAACATAAGAACATAAAGGAGGCACACTGCAGGAGGTCTGTTGGCCCATACTAGGCAGGTCCTTTACAATTCATCCCACTAACAAAACATTTGCCCAACCCAATTTTCAATGCCACCCAAGAAATAAGCTCTGATGTGAAAGTCCCACTCAAATCCAACCCCTCCCACTCATGTACTTATCCAACCTAAATTTGAAACTAACCAAAGTCCTAGCCTCAATAACCCAACTAGGTACACTGTTCCACTCATCAACTACCCTATTTCCAAACCAATACTTTCCTATGTCCTTTCTAAATCTAAACTTATCTAATTTAAATCCATTACCGCGGGTTCTCTCTTGGAGAGATATCCTCAAGACCTTGTTAATATCCCCTTTATTAATACCTATCTTCCACTTATACACTTCGATCAGGTCTCCCCTCATTCTTCGTCTAACAAGTGAATGTAACTTAAGAGTCTTCAATCTTTCTTCATAAGGAAGATTTCTAATGCTATGTATTAATTTAGTCATCCTACGCTGAATGTTTTCTAACGAATTTATGTCCATTCTGTAATATGGAGACCAGAATTGAGCTGCATAATCTAGGTGAGGCCTTACTAATGATGTATAAAACTGCAGTATGACCTCTGGACTTCTGTTGCTTACACTTCTTGATATAAATCCCAGTAATCTATTTGCCTTATTACGCACGCTTAGGCATTGCTGTCTTGGTTTAAGGTTGCTGCTTACCATAACCCCCAAGTCCTTTTCGCAATCTGTATGGCTAAGTTCTACATTATTTAACTTATAAGTGCTAGGGTTATGGACACTCCCGAGCTTCAGAACCATGCATTTATCTACATTGAACTGCATCTGCCACTTTTCTGACCAAGAGTAGAGTTTGTCTAAATCCTCCTGAAGTTCCCTAACATCTACGTTTGAATCAATTATCCTACATATCTTCGTGTCATCGGCGAATTTGCTCATATCACTAGTAATTCCTTCATCAAGATCATTGATACATATTATAAACAACAACGGGCCCAAGACTGATCCCTGTGGAACGCCACTTGTTACTGATCCCCACTCGGATTTAACCCCATTTATGGACACTCTGCTTCCTGTCTGTGAGCCATGACTCGATCCACGAGAGCACCCTTCCCCCAATGCCATGAGCTGCTACTTTCTTCAACAGTCTTTGGTGCGGAACTCTATCAAATGCCTTACTAAAATCTAAGTAAATAATATCAAATTCTTTATCGTGGTCAACAGCCTCAAAAGCTTTACTGAAGAAAGTTAATAAATTAGTTAGACAAGACCGGCCTCTTGTGAATCCATGCTGAGTATCATTAATCAAGCTATACTTATCGAGATGGCTTCTTATAATCTGAGCTGTAATTGACTCTAGTAATTTGCCTACAATTGAGGTCAGTTAGGTAAGACACATATGCAACAGTTAGGTATCTTTATTTCGAAACGTTTCGCCTACACAGTAGGCCTACTGTGTAGGCGAAACGTTTCGAAATAAAGATACCTAACTGTTGCATATGTGTCTTACCTAACAACCTGTCGGTATTTTATACCATTTTAATGTTCAATTGAGGTCAGGCTTATTGGGCGGTAATTTGACGGTAACGACTTGTCCCCTGTTTTAAAAATAGGAATTACATTAGCCATCTTCCACATATCAGACACTACACCTGTTTGAAGAGATAAATTAAAAATATTAGTTAATGGTTCACAGACTTCCATTTTGCATTCCTTAAGAACCCTTGAAAAAACCTCATCAGGACCCGGTGATTTATTTTGCTTTAGTCGGTCTATCTGCTTCACAACCATTTCACCAGTGACTGTGATGTTACATAATTTATCTTCTTCTGGCCCACTATAAAAATTAATTACTGGAATATTATTAGTGTCTTCCTGTGTATTAGTCCTAGCCTCAATAACCCAACTAGGTAGACTGTTCCACTCATCAGCTACCTTAAGTTGCCGTGTTCCTCCCTTAATGTTGCCGTGTTCCTCCCTTAAGTCAATGTGACCTGACCTGACTAGGTTGGGTGCATTGGCTTAAGCCGGTAGGAGACTTGGACCTGCCTCGCATGGGCCAGTAGGCCTTCTGCAGTGTTCCTTCGTTCTTATGTTCTTATGTTCTTCTTTCTAAATCTAAACTTATCTAATTTAAATCCATTACCGCGGGTTCTCTCTTGGAGAGATATCCTCAAGACCTTGTTAATATCCCCTTTATTAATACCTATCTTCCACTTATACACTTCGATCAGGTCTCTCCTCATTCTTCGTCTAACAAGTGAATGTAACTTAAGAGTCTTCAATCTTTCTTCATAAGGAAGATTTCTAATGCTATGTATTAATTTAGTCATCCTACGCTGAATGTTTTCTAACGAATTTATGTCCATTCTGTAATATGGAGACCAGAATTGAGCTGCATAATCTAGGTGAGGCCTTACTAATGATGTATAAAGCTGCAGTATGACCTCTGGACTTCTGTTGCTTACACTTCTTGATATAAATCCCAGTAATCTATTTGCCTTATTACGTACGCTTAGGCATTGCTGTCTTGGTTTAAGGTTGCTGCTCACCATAACCCCCAAGTCCTTTTCGCAATCTGTATGGCTAAGTTCTACATCATTTAACTTATAAGTGCTAGGGTTATGGACACTCCCGAGCTTCAGAACCTTGCATTTATCTACATTGAACTGCATCTGCCACTTTTCTGACCAAGAATACAGTTTGTTTAAGTCCTCCTGAAGTTCCCTAACATCTACGTTTGAATCAGTTATCCTACCTATCTTTGTGTCATCGGCGAATTTGCTCATATCACTAGTAATTCCTTCATCAAGATCATTGATACATATTATAAACAACAACGGGCCCAAGACTGATCCCTGTGGAACGCCACTTGTTACAGATCCCCACTCGGATTTAACCCCATTTATGGACACTCTGCTTCCTGTCTGTGAGCCATGACTCGATCCACGAGAGCACTTTTCTCCCAATGCCATGAGCTGCCACTTTCTTTAACAGTCTTTGGTGCGGAACTCTATCAAAAGCCTTACTAAAATCTAAGTAAATAACAAAAAAGGCACAATACCGTGACTGGAACGATACACAAATAACCCGCACATAAAAGAGAGAAGCTTACGACGACGTTTCGGTCCGACTTGGACCATTTACAAAGTCACACTGTGTGACTTTGTCAATGATCTAAGTAAATAATATCAAATTCTTTATCGTGATCACCGTGGGTATGGCACTCTCACCACCACACCGTGGGTATGACGCTCACCTCCTCACCATGGGTATGGCACTCTGCCCTCCACACCATGGGTATGGCACTCACACCACACCGTGGGTATGGCACTCTGCCCTCCACACCATCATTATGAAACACAATAAACTGAAGCTTCCCAGTAAAATTCTAATTCATTATGGTAAGTGGAAGGTTTAATAGTCTAAGTCTGTAGCGACTGAGGCGATAAAACTTACCAAAGTTTAGGCGGAGAACACCACTGGACCCCCGGTACCACTGTAGCCCAGACACCACTGGACCCTCAGCGCCACTCTAGCCCCCGGCACCATTGGATCCCCCAGCACCACTGGGGCCCCCGGCACCACTGGAGCTCCCCGCCCAACACAACTGGACCCCCAACACCACTTTATCCTCCGACACCACTGGAGCCCCCGACACCACTGGAGCCCCCGGCACCGCTGGAGCCCCCGGCACCGCTGGAGCCCCCCCGATACCACTGGAGCCCTCGGCACCACTGGAGCCCAGGTGCCACTGGACCCCCTATTCCATTAGAGCCCAGGCACCATTGGATCCCAGGCACCACTGGACCCCCAACACCACTCTAACCCCCGGCACCACTGGATCCCGCGGCACCACTGGAACCCCCGGCGCCACTGGAGCCCCCGACACCACTAGAGCCCTCGGCACCACTGGAGCCCAGGTTCCACTGGACCCCCTATTCCATTAGAGCCCAGGCACCACTGGATCCCAGGCACCACTGGAGCTCCCGGCACCACTGGAGCCCCCCGACACCACTGGAGCCCAGGTACCACTGGACCTCTGATTCCATTAGAGCCCAGGCACCACTGGAGCCCCTGGCACAACTGGAGCTCCCCGACACCACTGGAGCCCAGGTACCACTGGACCTCTGATTCCATTAGAGCCCAGGCACCACTGGAGCCCCCGGCACAACTGGAGCTCCCCGACACCACTGGAGCCCAGGTACCACTGGACCTCCAAGTCTATGAGAGCCCAGGCACCACTGGAGCCCAGGCAGCAGTGGCCTGGCTCTTACAAGCAACACTAAGCATAATTTGACCGACCCGCCGGGAGAATATCTTCCATTTTACAAATATTGTTCTCATCCTTGTTGCTCCTGTGTGGCACTCTGCAGAGTGCCAACTGTTGCCTGTGCTCGGGGTCGTGTTCCCTGCACTCTCACTGGCATACATTTTAGTGTTTAGCGGTGCGCCTCGGAAGCCCGAGTGCTACGAGCTTAGTTGTGTTTGCTGGGATCGATGCATAGCTTCTGGACCCTATCTTTTACTATCTCACTATACGTTTAGTTTACGACGATTCCTGGGAGTCACCGCCCCCGCGGCCAGGTCTCAGACCAGGCCTGCTGGTTGTTGGCGTGATCGAGCATGTTGTTGGTGCCACACTGTCTGGTGTATGAACCACAGCCCGGCTAATCAGGAACTGACTTTAGGGACGTCTTAAATTCTGTCGGAAAAAAACAAAGATTGTAATTCCCTTTAACTGGGGCAGCGGCCACCAGCAGCAATAACTAGGTTTGACCAGGCGAGCCTGGCCCGTGGCCGGGCTCCGGGAGTAGAAAGACTCTCGGAACTCACCAAAGGTATATCAAAGGTAAGGTGCCTCAGGAACGTTACAATATGCACTATACAAAAGTTTTCTTCTGTATATGATAATATATAATTATACTAATATTAATTCCGTGTAAAACGTTCAGTTAAATTTATAAGGACAGGATTGATTAGTTTTTGTCCTCCAGGGTATTTCATACCTTCTCTCGACACTGTGTATGGGTTCTGCCGAGCCACCGTCTCGTTCGATCCTTTATTGTGGTTTTAGCGCTTAGTTTTGATTGTAAACATAATCTGACCTGGAACTAACAGAAATATATATATATATATATATATATATATATATATATATATATATATATATATATATATATATATATATATATATATATACAAACACTGATCTCTGGCTGAAGGAGACTCGAACCTACGAACATTAGGACAAGGTACGCAGTGCTTTACCAATCTACCCACACTGGAAAATACCTTGGCGTGTAGCATGCGCTACGCGTTGGATCAAACGTGTAGCGCATGCTACACGCCAAGGTATTGTCCAGTGTGGGTAGATTGGTAAAGCACTGCGTACCTTGTCCTAAGGTTCGTAGGTTCGAGTCTCCTTCAGCCAGAGATCAGTGTTTGTATATATATATATATATATATATATATATATATATATATATATATATATATATATATATATATATATATATGCATTAAGATCACAGTAAACAGGTGATTTCAGAATATAGCAAAACAACCACTCTGAAAGAATAGAGAAATTTCAAGAGCTTTCGTGACTACTCACATTATCAAGGAACTATGAAAGTAAAGCATCCAAGGAAGCTATAGGGGTCTGTCCAACACCTCACTATCAGATCCCACAACGGTTAAACACCTGACGCGCGCCGACCCAACTGGACAGGTCCTTCGCACAACCCACCAACAAACTATTCTACCCAAGAAAATTTTAAAAATTATTATTTGTCCAGTGTATTATTAAATTCTTCCCAAATTCTATTAATTATAATGGATCTAAATTATATAAACCAAAGGAAATATTCATATTATTGTCAAAACTAATTTTTATGAAACAAGATTCAATACTATTCCTATCGACCATGGACTTGCTGATACTACTTTCTCAACTTTTTGAAAATCAATTGGATGGTTAAAATCTCTTACATGAATAAATAGAGCATTGGAATCTTGTCCAGTTCTAATGCTATATTTATGTTGTTTTAATCTTAGTTCGAGATTTTTACCAGTTTGACCGTAATAAACTTTATCGCAAATTTTACAAGGAATCTTATAGACACATCTGGAGTTTACCTGGAGAGAGTTCCGGGGGTCAACGCCCCCGCGGCCCGGTCTGAGACCAGGCCTCCTGGTGGACCAGAGCCTGATCAACCAGGCTGTTGCTGCTGGCTGCACGCAAACCAACATACGAGCTACAGCCCGGCTGATCAGGAACTGATCAGCATTTTGGGGGGAATTCTTTATCAAAAGTTTTTTTACTGTATCAAGATTTTTGAATACAACTTTAATATTAAAAGTCTTAAGAAGAGAAGGCATATCAACCAAGTTTTCATGGTAAGGGAGAACCAACATATTTTTAGTTGAATAAGGCTGGTTGTCCCTTTTTGGATTGTAAAAAGTATTTCTAGCAACTTTAAAAGATTTATCAATTACATTTCTTGGGTATTTTAAATCATTACCTATTTCATAAATTTTGGATATTTCCTCATCTATGAACTCAGGACTACAAATTCGTAAAGCTCTCAAAAACATTGATGAGAAAACAGACAGTTTGACTCTATATAATAGTGGACATAATAGTGGACATAGGAACAGTTATTTGTAGGTTTTCTGTAAATTTTAAATTTGAATTCATTATTACCCTTAATAATTAAAACATCTAGAAAAGGCAATGAGTTATTTTCTTCAAACTCAACAGTAAAGTTTATAGAATGGGCTAAGCTATTTAATTTTCCAAGAAAATGGTGTATATCTACATTTTTGGGCATAAGACACAAAATATCATCAACATATCTGAACCATTTAGCTCTATTAGGGAGGATTGTGTTAAGCAACCTTGTTTCAAAAAATTCCATGTATAGGTTACTAAGAACAGGTGAAAGAGGATTCCCCATTGCCATACCAAACTTCTGAGTGTAAAACTTATCATTAAATACAAATTTTGCATCAACAATGCAAAGTTTAATAAGTTTAATGATAGTAGGAACTGGCAATGGTAAATCATAGTTAACGAGTTCTTCAGATAAGAAAGTTCCTGTTGATGATTTATTAAGTTTCTTATCTGAAGAACTCGTTAACTATGATTTACCATTGCTAGTTCCTACTATCAATAAACTTATTAAACTTTGCATTGTTGATGCAAAATTTGTATTTAATGATAAGTTTTACACTCAGAAGTTTGGTATGGCAATGGGGAACCTGTGGCACCTGTGGCCCTGGGCTCCTCTCGCTTCTCAAATTGTCCATCTGTATATATTCATTTGAATTCGCCGTGTATTTTGCTCGTCGTGATCACGTTCCCTTTGGTGCTGCTCTTGTTAGATTAACTAAGTTTTTCAAGACCTCTTTGTAGTCCACCGTCCTTATCTTTGTAGTCCACCGTCCTTATCTTTGTAGTCCACCGTCCTTATCTTTGTAGTCCACCATCCTTATCTTTGTAGTCCACCATCCTTATCTTTGTAGTCCACCGTCCTTATCTTTGTAGTCCACTGTCCTTATCTTTGTAGTCCACTGTCCTTATCTTTGTAGTCCACCGTCCTTATCTTTGTAGTCCACCGTCCTTATCTTTGTAGTCCACCGTCCTTATCTTTGTAGTCCACCATCCTTATCTTTGTAGTCCACCATCCTTATCTTTGTAGTCCACCGTCCTTATCTTTGTAGTCCACCGTCCTTATCTTTGTAGTCCACTGTCCTTATCTTTGTAGTCCACCGTCCTTATCTTTGTAGTCCACCGTCCTTATCTTTGTAGTCCACCGTCCTTATCTTTGTAGTCCACCGTCCTTATCTTTGTAGTCCACCGTCCTTATCTTTGTAGTCCACCGTCCTTATCTTTGTAGTCCACCGTCCTTAGTTCCATTATCAGCCTTGTTGTGGAGCCTCGGGTTTTCTTGTTTTACTTATATGCTATAATCTATGCCAGTATATACAGCTCCGCGCTGCCACATCATCCAGGACGCGCCCAGCACAACTGGGGAACCAAGATACAGGAAAGATTCTTTGTCAAAACTCTGAAAGGTGTTCACATGTTAGCTGGTACTTCAGGTGCCACTGAAGTTATGAGGCTGATATTTACATCTGATGAAGTTTTCTGTCTGGTGCTTATTCGTACATGTCTCTCGTCGATTAGAACCTTGCGTCGCTTCTTCTGACAGTTATATACATTATACGTTCCAGGGATGTGTATGTCCAGGTGGGCCCTAGAGATGAGCAGTGCCAGGTTCCAAATCTGCACATAACCACGAGTTGTCGGGGTGGTACATACGAGGGAAAGTGTAAAATAAATTCAGTGAAAAGGCAGGGACGCCGTGGGCATAGTAAGAGAGCACTGGGTTAATATCCGTGGTTCAAGACTCATCACCCTGGTACCAGCAGATATCAGAAATATTACCGGAACAAATGTAGAAGTCTTGAAGAGGAAATCGGATTATTACTTCCGCCAAGTGCCAGATCAACCAGGCTGTGATGGATATGTGGGCCAGTAGGCCGCTAACAACGATAGCCTGGTTAAACAAGGAAGCCTAGCCGTCCAAGCTCGTAGGATAAAAAAGCTACTGTTGTTGAAGCTGTTGCTGCAGTTGATGCTGCTACTACTACTGCTGCTGCTGTTGCTGCTGATGTTGTTGTTGTTGTTGTTGCTGCTGCTGCTGCTGCTGCTGCTGCTGCTGCTGCTGCTGCTGCTGCTGCTGCTGGCGGCGGCGGCGGTGGTGGTGGCATGGAACACGTAATAACCCCGTGTCCATGTCTTCAGTTCTTTTGCCAAAGTTATTCTTATAATTACCAGGGTACGTGTTTGTACCTCGGGGAAGCTTTGAGCAAGTCTTTTGATGTCAACGCTCTATTTTTTTTTTTTTTGGTACCTGACGGGGGATACTTTAATTTGGTGTGATAGAATTAAATTTTGTTGTATTTACTAGTTTGTATGTTAGTCCTGCCAGACTTTGTTGCTTCTGTTTTTTTCAACCTTTTCCAGTTCTGACAACTGAACTGCACCAGACACATGCTTGACCTGGTCTGCCGTTTCTTAGGGACATCTCGAAGTCTCTCTTTCTCCTCTCCAGTTATCTTTCTCCTCTCCAGTTATCTTTCTGGCTAGTCGCACGTCATCGGTATCAGCACTGGATAATACGAAGTACTCTCGGCACTGACACTCTTATATTATTTACGTCAATTCACTGGCATTCATTGCAACTTGTGGTATAAGTACATGACACCAGACCATCTCTGTGTTGAAGACAACCTTCGCCTCTCACACCAACCCCTCATCACAAACTTTCCAGTACAAATTTTCCAGTCACGGAACGGGTGGGGTTTTGCACCCCATGACAGGTGAGTGTGACACCTCACTGGCCAATTTCAGGACCCCACCCGTCCCGTGGTTTGTTTGTAATCGTGTTATTACTGTTTCATGAGTCATTAAGGACGGGTGTCAGTCATCCTTCTCATTAGCTACACAACATCGGTATTACCGTAAGGATTTAGGATTTCCCTTCCTTGCTAGTATGAGGATTGTGTCTTTGGTTAGTAAGTTCTCTTCTAAAAATATTTTATATACGTAGAGTATTCCTGGAGGGTTTTTTGGGGGTCAACGCCCCCGCTGCCCGTTTTTTTTTCGGCAAATGGACTTTTTCAGTCTCATTTACCAAGAATATCGTATTATGTAGAAGTGCCATAATTGAAATGTTTTCTCTCTAAATGAATTTTCTGACTGTAATACTTGCAGCTCATGTTGGTGATGAATTCAAGAATCATCGCCCCTGGTCCCCGGTTTCAGGCCAGACTTCCTGGTTTATAGCCTTATCATTCTGCCTGTTGGTGCTGACATATTTCTGCTGCTCTGTCCCCTGCTGTGTTAAATGGGAACGTTTGCAACACCGCCTCTGCTATCGTCAGTCGAACCATTTGAGGTTTCCATTCTAATTGCTTTTAGATATTTTTGCTCTTGCGATAACACATATTCCACAAATTTTCATTACAGGTTTGACAACATATTGCTTTTGTTTTTGTAGCGAGGACAGTTCTCAGGTGGGAAAGGAGATTTTTTTTTTTTTGTCCTCTCTCGTGTCTTCACTCGTGTTTCCAGCTCTGTGGTGTTGGAAAGTTTGTAGTGTTGGAAAGTTTGTGGTGTTGGGGAAAGTCGGTATTGCTGGAAAGTTTGTAGTGTTGGAAAGTTTGTACTGGAAAGTTTGTAATGGGGGGGGTTGGTGTGAGAAGCGAGGGTCTCTTCCACACACACACAGATGGTCTAGTGTCATGTACTTTTACCACTAAGTTGCAGTGAATGGCACTGAATTTACGTAAATAAAATAAGAGTGTCAGTGTCGAGGGTCATCGTGGAAAGTGTTTCAGACCTCTGGCCAGGGAACTGCTGAATATTCTATATCATCGAATGAATTTAATTAAAAGTTTTCTGAAGTCACGTGCTAGAAAGAGCCAAAAGTCAGTGAATTAAAAATTCCAGTACAAGCTAAAACCTAGAAAACTGCTGCTTTAAAACAGACGGAAAATATATGAACAAAATACATTGTGGAACAACTTAGCCACGGAAGTAAAATGTAAACAAAATGGTTGGAGAAGGAGCCTAAGATTCCACGAACATATTTTAAGTCAACCTAATAGTCCAGTCCAGTGTACAAAATACTATCTGGCGAGTGCTATAAATTCTACGTCGGGAGACTGACCAACACCTTCACACACGCCTTCATATTCCTGCAGGATGTACAACATCAACAAGGCTTGTGTAGTCCATCGTAGCCTACAGTATCACGTCATAGACGGGGAACGGGGGAAGTGGGGATCAAAACATCACGAGAACGACAGTACCAAGTACAGAGGTTTACGATCGACCGTGACCCACGTCACCAACAATATCGAACACAACATTAGAATACAGACAGGTAAAACACACCTATGCATTGATCAAGACGTTCGTTATGGAAAAGTTTCGCCGGGAGTGGCTTCTTCAGTCCTAATATAGAGTAGCTAAAACAAACAGTACATATAGTTCAAGAGGTCAGTCAACCTAAATTACAACTGCAGTAACACAGCTGACATGAAATCTCTCAGCAAACTGCACGCATTCTAACAAAAACAAGGAGGAGAATTAACATCTTGGTTAATCTCTAACAAGGTTGGGCAAATACAATAGAATGTAAATGTTACAGTGCCAAGGAAATGGTAGGTAATTATTTTTGATCCGAGATAGAGGAGAGAATTCTCAGCCTCTCCGTCCGTTCCACATCTTGCCTCACACTTTCCTCAATTCATTCACAGCTATTTGCTTGATGTAACTGCTGTAACATTTGGAAATTACTTGCGGGGCCTATTCAGAGCAGCAGACTCTCTGCTTTCAAGTGTTATCTTAAATAAAGTACTCTGTTCTCTTCACTTAGTTGTAATTTTAGGGGTCGATTCACAGCGTCTCGTTATTAATATCGGTCGATTTCACTGATTTCTGGCCTCTAGGACCCGATCATATATACCCTTGAAACTGTGTATAACATTTACCTCCAATGCCTCTCCGTCTGATGCTTTCCATTGAAGAGGTTCTTCCTGACGTCCCTGTGGCTCATCCTTATCTTCAGCTGCCACCTGTGTCTCCTGGCTTCCTCTCCTCGTGTCCCCAGTAGCCTGCTCCTATCTACGCTGTCTTATTCTCTCTAGTATATAATTAATAATAATAATAAAATAATATTATTTTTTTTTTATTATCACACTGGCCGATTCCCACCAAGGCAGGGTGGCCCGAAAAAGAAAAACTTTCACCATCATTCACTCCATCACTGTCTTGCCAGAAGGGTGCTTTACACTACAGTTTTTAAACTGCAACATTAACACCCCTCCTTCAGAGTGCAGGCACTGTACTTCCCATCTCCAGGACTCAAGTCCGGCCTGCCGGTTTCCCTGAATCCCTTCATAAATGTTACTTTGCTCACACTCCAACAGCACGTCAAGTATTAAAAAACATTTGTCTCCATTCACTCCTATCAAACACGCTCACGCATGCCTGCTGGAAGTCCAAGCCCCTCGCACACAAAACCTCCTTTACCCCCTCCCTCCAACCCTTCCTAGGCCGACCCCTACCCCGCCTTCCCTCCACTACAGACTGATACACTCCTGAAGTCATTCTGCTTCGCTCCATTCTCTCCACATGTCCGAACCACCCCAACAACCCCTCCTCCTAATAATAATCATCATATCTTTATTTCTACAAGTACATGTACAAGGTATACAGGCCTAGCTGACATCAGTGACATACTATTACATAGAAAGCTGAGCATTTCGGGAAAATTAGGTCAGTTTTGTCCCAGGATGCGACCCATACCAGTCGACTGACACCCAGGTACTCATTTTATTGATGGGGAACATAGCCGGTGTAAAGAAACACGCCCAATGTTTCTACCCTCGCCGGAAATCGAACCTGGACACTCGCCATGTGAAGTGAGAGCTTTAGCCACCATTGTTCATGATCGTGTATCCTCTTGTAATCCTCTCTTTTACATGTAGTACTGCTAGTTTCAGTTCTTTAATTTCCTTTCAATTCCAGTGGCAATCTCGCTGGAAACCTTTACTAGCGTGAAGAATTAAGTCACAATGCAGTAAGAAACCCACACTTAGGAGAGGAACATTTTGACGATGTTTCTAACCCTCCCTGAACTTGACTGTTGTCGAGTCACAATGGTGACTTGGACAGTGGTCCAGGATGAGCCGAAACGTCATCATAATGTTCTTCTAAGTGCGGGTTGTTGGTGAACTGCTCTAGTTTTATGTTGGATCAGGTGCGGGTTCCATGCTTCCCTCAGCTCCCCTACTTGGATCAGCTGCTGAGCAAATGTGACAGCCTCATCTCTAATGCTCTTTCAGATTTTCGCTTTGAGTTCATGGTACACCACTGTCCGAAATTGGTTCTTATCAGTTAATTCCTGCTTAGTAAAGAAGAACTTGAACGTTTCAGTTTGTAGTTCTGGAGATGGGGTGAGCGTGATGACTCTCTGAAGGACAGGCGCATGAATAACATGACGAGAAGCCAGCAAGTGAAGTCTTGTCCATTTTGTGGTGGAGTAAATGTCACTTATTTGGGTGAGTGTGGGAGGAGGTTAACGAAGGGTAACCACTGCATCTTAATATCACTGACCGTTCCTTCTGGGTATTTACATACCATTTCAGTTAGCGTCCACTTTCTGTTCCAAGATATGGAACGTGTGTTGATGGATGTTATCAAAGGCAAGGCCGCCACCACCTCTCTGATTCCGTAGTCTTCAACAATTGTACTGACTGCCTCAACTACTGCAGCTCCGGCACTATTGTGCAACTTTGCTATTGAAAGGAGATGCTGCAATAAGATCTTGACACAACATGGAGAGGCGATCAACTTCCTCATTATCAGTAGGATTAAGCAGTATCTTGTCGTTCCCAGTGGCTAACGCCAGGGTCGCTGAGCTAACTCTTGAAGCCTTGGCGTTGGCTTGTAATATAAGAACGATAGCACATTCTTGCTGTGCTTTTTGAGGATCTGTTGATAGTTAACTGGCTTAATTTTTTTACCAAAGATCCTGCAGAAGTGTGTAATATGACATCCATTTAAAATGCTACAACGCCTGACTGAGTCAGAGAAGCGAGAGAACAAAAGGTATTTTGTCGAGACTGGTGAGATACTATTAAATAAAACTCATCTTCTGCGATATTTTGTAGAAATTGTTTCTGCATCTATTTAAAAGTGACGAGTGGGAGACAAGGTATTCTTTGTAAATATGTACCCTTCTTAAGAACGTAAATGTATCTCTCGTGACATACTGCCAAGAGGTACAAGTACAGTGTTGTACACCGTACCTTGAAGCTGGATTATGATGGCTATGTGGTCCTGCCGGTTGCTAGCAGCAACAGCCTGGTTGAGCAGACTGTCAGCAAAGTCTAAATGGGTGAAGGATGAAGAAGTCGTAAAGGGATGTATCAAGGTATGTGGGGGCTCGAAACAGATGAGGTGAAGATTGAGATCTCTAAGGAGTAAGTTTGGTGAGAGACAGTCATACAGTTCAGTGGTGTAGGTACACTAGTCAGATCACTCGCGCTCTTACGTCTGGATGTTCTGTGTTCACAGCTCCGTTCAAGGCAGAAAATATATCAGAGCTGGAAAATATACAGAGATCGTTTGCTGCCCGCCGAGTCAATAAACTACTGGAACACCTCAAAGCACTTGGAATTTACTCTGTAGCGGAGAAATACTTGATAATATATACATGGAAAATATTGGAGGGCTAGTACCAACAGCTTATTGGAGTGAAAGATATGAGAGGAAAGCCACTGAGAAGCAGAGACATAGATACAATTAAAAACACTATGTCAACATCAGTGGTCCAAGATAATTCAACCTGCTAAAATGGGATATCAGAAATATTATATTACTGATGGTATATAATGATATATTAACAACAGCGTGGTCAAAGCTCAGGGACTCATCACCTCAAACCACTACAGTCTCCAGTGTTATACTCGCCTGTGTTCGACTGAAGAAGTCTGTGCAGGAGAAAATTTTCGGCTATAAAGATACCTAAGTGCTGCACATTTGCCTTTTTCATTAATTCAGAATATTTCAGGAACAGTTTTGAAAAAGTTTTCAATACAAAACGGACCACTGTGATGGTTACGTTGGCCAGCGAGCCGCTTACAGCAACAGCCTGCTTGAACATGCTACCAACAAAGGAGCCTGGTCAGGACTGGGCTGTAAAGGTAGGAAAGCCCTCGAAATCTGTCACGGGTATATCACAGGTCCAGATGAGTCTATGACCTGTTAGGAGTTCAGTGATCATAACCCACGCGCCCCGGTCCCAGTCCAGGCCTCCCTGTTGACAGCCTGATAAATCAGACTGTCGGTGCTTGCTGAACACACCCCGACGTAGGTACCAAAGCCTAAATTCACAGGAATTTATTTTGGGAACTTATCAAGTTTCATGTTTAAACAGTTACGAAGTTTAATGGTAATTTCTCTTGTATAAGAAGGTTTCTGAATATTCCTTTGTACCCTTTATGCTTACTGAGTTACCTTTGTTGAGTTATAAGTACCGTTGGTGCATCTGAAGGCTCCGTTGACGGGGGAGAAATGAGGAAGTAATCGTGAGAGAAAGGGGATGCTAAGCAACAGAAGGAAGCATTTGGACTGAGAGAGAGAGAGAGAGAGAATGGATGTAGGTAGAGGGAGGTAAGAACTAAGTTTCAGGGATAATGGGATGGAAGGGAGAGAATAGGTGCTAAAGGAAAGGGGATGGAGTGAGAGAGAATCAGGTGAGGTAGAGTAGGTGGGTCAGGAGAGCCACCTAGTTAAATGGCTTGCCTGTGGATCATTGACTGCAGGCAAGATGGGAGTGCTGATTGGTTGGAATGGAGTGGAGTGGTTCATTTGGCGACGGAGGGCAAGGAGGCTTGTGGTGGAGGCATGTTTGACGACCTCCAGGGAGAGCCACTGCTACCTGCCACACACACGACTGATCTGAACTTATTGGCAGGTGAAGTAGAGGGGAGAGAAGAGTTGGAGGCAGGCAGGAAGGCAGGCAGGCAGGCAGGCAGGAAGGCAGGCAGGTCAAGAGAGCATGACTCCACCTTAATGAGGAGCAGACTGGAGTGACAGCTTCACTTTGTTTACCTCCCTGCCGTCACCTTCTTTCCTCCCTCCTCCTCCGCTTACTAATTTTCCCTCTTTATCTCTCTTCACGAGTTCCTTAATTACTCTCGAGTCTTCTTCATTCTCTGCACCTCTTGTTCACCTCTCCTTGTCATGTCCTTGTCTTAATCAGCCTCTGATGCTTCTGCTGCTGTTACTGTTGCTGCTGCTGCTGTTACTGTTGTTGCTGTTTCTGTTACCACTGCTACTGCTGCTACAACATTCAGCTTTTTTCAAAGCTTACCTTTCAATTTTATTTTACTTGTCTTGTTGTGATTTTAATAGATTTATTGATGATGCTCCAGTTCCCTGTTGTGTACTCTGCTGGTGTTCTAGGTCTTTATTGTTTACTCTGCTGTTCCTGTTTTCTCTTGTGTACTCCTCTGGTGTTTTAGTTCTCTATTGTCTTCTTTGTTGGTGTTCACTGCATTGTTGTTTATTCTGGTGTTCTAGTTCTCGACTGTACTCTGTTGGTGTTCCAGTTCTCGGCTGTACTCTGTTGGTGTTCCAGTTCTCGACTGTACTCTGTTGATGTTCCAGTTCTCGACTGTACTCTGTTGATGTTCCAGTTCTGCTGTGTACTCTTCGCACAGTTACCTGGTGTTTGCCTGTTGACTTTTCCAGGATCCATCATCCCCATAGCCAGGTCCCAGACCAGGAACCAGGAATACGTACAAGGGATGTTTTGGACGGTGAGAGATGGGTGCAAAATTACAAAGTACATAGAGGAGAGAGAGTAAACAAGCCACAGGAGGAGGACCCTGCATAAGAGACTCGTTTTGTTGTACAGAATTGCTGAAGTCATCAAATGATGCAGTAAAAGTACCAGTGGAAGTACCAAGAATCTGCTAATTATCCTTCTGTATAGACCACTGTTAGCAACGGCTGAGGAATTTACGGAGCATGTCAAGTAGATAGCTGTTCTGAGAGCCCTGAAAATCCTATATCACGTATTCTCCTTGAAGATTTCAGGCTTTCAAATGCCGACAGCAACAGCCTGGCTGCGAAGGTAGAAAAACTCTCGACAGAGGTCACTTGTATATATCACCGGTATAGGCCTCACGGTTGAGGTGGTCAGCCAAGTTGTTGGTGTTGGCAGCACGCAGTATGACGTAAGCACCACACCCAGGCTGACCAGGAAAAAAAAGTTTGGAGAATCTTGTTAAGTTTCCTCTCGAAGATTATAAATAAATAATTCATACTAAGCATTAAACCCATGTGGATCATTCAACGCAAGAGGTGATGGAGGCTCGATCCTCCGTCAGCTGAGCGCCAGACAGACGCACCTGTCATTTGTACTCACCTGTATGTTTTCTCTTGAAAGTTGAAGGTTTCGTTTTATTAATTTTGACAGCTTCGGACGCTGTTTATCGAACTGTCAGTATGACAGACTTGTGTCCGGCCTCCAGACTTCTTCATCCCTCGCGGAAGAGCTTTCAGCTAGGCTTCCTTGTTGCTTGCCTGGTCAACCTGACTGTTGCTGCTAACCGCCCGCTGGTGCACACAGCCTGGCTGTGTGCACCAGATAATGGTTCAGATCTCTCTTAGAAAATTCGACCTTTGTTCCGGCTGTATTTCTGAGACATGCAGGCTCTACCCTCCGTTCTACAGGCTCTACCCTCCGTTCTGCAGGCTCTACCCTCCGTTCTGCAGGCTCTACCCTCCGTTCTGCAGGCTCTACCCTCTGTTCTGCAGGCTCTACCCTCCGTTCTGCAGGCTCTACCCTCCGTTCTGCAGGCTCTACCCTCCGTTCTGCAGGCTCTACCCTCCGTTCTGCAGGCTCTACCTCCGTTCTGCAGGCTCTACCTTCCCTTCTTCAGACTCTGCCTTCCCTTCTGCAGGCTCTACCTTCCCTTCTTCAGGCTCTGCCTTCCCTTCTGCAGGCTCTACCTTCCCTTCTGCAGGCTCTACCTTCCCTTCTGCAGGCTCTACCTTCCCTTCTTCAGACTCTACCTTCCCTTCTTCAGGCTCTGCCTTCCCTTCTGCAGGCTCTACCCTCCGTTCTACAGGCTCTACCCTCCGTTCTGCAGGCTCTACCCTCCGTTCTGCAGGCTCTACCTTCCCTTCTGCAGGCTCTACCTTCCCTTCTGCAGGCTCTGCCTTCCCTTCTGCAGGCTCTACCTTCCCATCTGCAGGCTCTACGGGGTCTTCTGTCCTCGTAGAGGCAGTCTGCCTGATGGCTGACGCCTCTTAAAAGAGTATCGTGTTAAGAATTCAATTTACCACGGTGAAGCGTATCTAGGAAATCCAATATTGTAGTGTGGTGTCCTCATGCCTCTTCACTCACGTTTCTTTGACTTCTTGCTTGATGAGTAGTTGATGGACGCTTCGCTCTAGTTTTACTTATTGAGTACTTCTAGCGTAGTGTAACACCTTCCTTTGAGTGCTAGGTAGGGTGTAGTTCAACTGAAATACAACTGTGTACATGATAATACATGGTATTGTTTTTGAGATGACATTTCGTCCTACTGGGACTGTATCGAGTAATGAAGTCTCTTGTGGGCGAAACATCTCAGTGCAATGGTATGAGCCACATATTGTGTCTTTTGCGCGTGCTTGCTGGTTATATTCTTCACTGATATACAATACTATGTACAAGTTCAGTAACTAGATCTCATAGCATCGCCACAGAAAAATGAACGCACGTTACCCGCACTTCGCCTCGGTCTGTGTTCTTCGTGGTTCACAGGAACACCCTTCTTGCCTGTCAGCATTCTGAAGTTCCTTAGAACCTGGCTGTTTAATACAACCGGGCAGCTTCTTGACAAGACGTTCCGTTTTCCTACGAAGAGAACTATATGCAAGGGCGAGACAATGCAACAACGAGGGACGTAAATAGCCACTTGTGCCTGCATTGTTACATCAGGTGAATGACTCAGTGGCAGAGTGAAGCACTGCCTTCATTGTCTCTCTGACAGCAGCACAAAGAGGCGTTAGAAACGAGGTACACCTGAGTAGTGAGATCTGGGAGACGATGATCTTCCAGCTAGAATGAATTGAGCTGAAGAGTTAGAAATATATACCAATAATGAAAAAGACAGCGATTTATACTTAGAAGATGCCCTGTGAGATGTAGACATGCTTAACATTGTGTGTTGGTGATGCTATACACGTCTAACTTGCCTCGGAAGTTGAGATTAGATAACTTCACATGAGTGGACCCCGGAGGTGACTGACTGGGAACTTAGTGTCTGTCGCTTGCAGTGCTAAGAATAGTGTCCAGTGCTTGTAGTGCCGAGAATAGTGCTCACTGCTTGTAGTAGAGGGTCTTGAAACCAGTAAAGATTTAACCCAATAACGGTCAGCGAAGAGGCGGGTACAGGAGCTGAGCCTCGACCCCTGCAACCACATACAGATGATACTTAACACACATCTCCAGAATTACACTTCACACACATGTAGTCTCTCTCTCTCTCTCTCTCTCTCTCTCTCTCTCTCTCTCTCTCTCTCTCTCTCTCTCTCTCTCTCTCTCTCTCTCTCTCTCTCTTTTCTCTCTCTCTCTGAGTTACGTAAAGTCGTCGTCTTGTACAGTTACCGAGCACACTGCCCTGGCCTCCCACAACAAGTTGGCCAACTCGCAACATTCCACCTAATGACCAGGCATTTGCTTCACCCTCGACCCTCTATTATGAGTTTGGGCATGTCCACGCTATCATGTCCCCAGCTCCATTGTCCACGCTATCATGTCCCCAGCTCCATTGTCCGCGCTATCATGTCCCCAGCTCCATTGTCCACGCTATCATGTCCCCAGCTCCATTGTCCACGCTATCATGTCCCCAGCTCCATTGTCCACGCTATCATGTTCCCCAGCTACTGTGTCCAGTTATCATGTCCCCAGCTCCCGTATCCGTGCTATCATGTCCTCAGCTTCAAAGTCCGTGCTATCATATCCTCAGCTACTGTGTCCAGGCTATCATGTCCTTAGTTACTGTGTCCAGGATTTCATGTCCTCAGCTACTGTGTCCGGCTATCATGTCCCCAACTCCCATCTCCAGGTTTCTATCAATCAGTGCCTTTATCAATCCACTAGAGAGAGTTGAATTCAATGGACCGGCAGTGAAGTCAATCGACTACGAAGAAAGACTCGAGAAATGGAACCTAACAATCTTAGAGTGAGGACGACTCGAGAAGACAGAGAGACATAGAAAATACTCAGGGTGTAGACAAAGTGAATTAGAATAACCTGTTTGAGATGCGATGAGAGGAAGACAAATGGCAGATGAAGAAACAGACTACTTTCTGAGATGCTGGAGAGTGATTTTTTTCAGTCTCGGTGTTGTGAGTTGAGCAAGTTAGACAAAAAAAATGACACAAATAATCATACATAGTTTCAGGAGCAGGTATGATCGGTTCGTGGAGGCTGTTAATAAAGAGTTAAGAGGCAGGGCCAGGAGCTGTGAATCGACACATGAAAACACATCTAGACGAGTTCGTTCGTTCGTACACACACACACACACACACACACACACACACACACATACACACACACACACACACACACACACACACACACACACACACACACACACACACACACACACACACACATACACACACATACGTGTGGACGTGAGAGTGTTTACAGTAGTGGTCTATTAAGCAGCTGCTGTAACTTAGAGGTTAATGGTTGACTTGACTCTTTAAGTTTAGCTACTGAGGAAGTTAACTCAGTAAAGTAAGACCCTGTGCTAGAGTCTGCTGATAACCTACTTCACATATCAACAGACTTACTTTTTGATAGATTTTGGTCTCGGGACACTTAGTGCAGTGTAACATAACACTAACAAGATAATATTGGTCAGTGTCACGTAACACCAACAAGATAGTACTGGTCGGTCAGTGTAACATAACACCAGCAAGAAGACAATACTGGTCAGTGTAACATAACACCAGCAAGAAGACAATACTGGTCAGTGTAACATAACACCAGCAAGAAGATAATACTGGTCAGTGTAACATAACACCAGCAAGAAGACAATACTGGTCAGTGTAACATAACACCAGCAAGAAGACAATACTGGTCAGTGTAACATAACACCAAAAGAGACAGTATTGGCCAGTGTCACTTGTGGAATCTATTTTTTCCAGCTAAATAACTTCTCCCCGTCTCTTTTGACAGCTGTATGACTTAGGGGTCATAGTGACTGCTATTCCCTTTCTGCCAGATGAGGGGAAATAGGAGGGAGAGGGGGTTATCGTCTCCTCTCACTTCTTGAGAGGCAATAGATGGTCATGTCTTCACCTAAAATACCTCAGTTGGTCGAGCAAAGACACTGGTAATATTAGAAATGAAATCAGTCACCATAACCTTCATGGTGACTGACGTTCTCACATATTAAGGAAGGGAAGGATGAAGGAAGGAAGGTAGGGAAGGATGAAGGAAGGAACGGAAAGATGAAGGAAGGAAGAGAAAGATGAAGGACGGAAGAGAAGGATGAAGGAAGGAACGGAACGATGAATGAAGGAAGAAAGCAGGTACCAGGTACTGAGACTCACCAAGACAGAGAGAGAGAGAGAGAGAGAGAGAGAAAGAGAGAGAGAGAGAGAGAGAGAGAGAGAGAGAGAGAGAGACAGGGGGGGGGTGAGAGTGAGAGTCCTCCAGAACATCACTCCATCTGAGATCCTATATACCCAGGATGACTCGAGTATGGAACACATTCGTACAGCATTATGATGTCAACGAGATAAAGTCAGTTGGTCAAATCAAAATGCTGGCCCACAGATGGCTCCAACTTCATCCTGTTCCCTACTTGTATGTCTCATAACAATAAAAATGCTTTCAAAATCTGATGTAGGTAACAGCTCTTAGCTTGTCAATAAAGTTAGGAATCCTTAACCTGTAAATAGCTTGTCAATAAAGCTAGGGATCCTTAACCTTGTCAAACCCTGTGTAAAAGAGAGAGAGAGAGAGAGAGAGAGAGAGAGAGAGAGAGAGAGAGAGAGATAGAACACAAACTGATTTATGCCATGTTATGAGACATCATTAGCTCTCTAATATTCAACATTTTCTTTATATTTTATTTATTATTACTATTAAAGCTTTAAAGGAGGACCCTACTTGTTTTTTATTAATTGCTTTATTACTGAACATATTTTGTTGATAGCGCCAAACATTTCTCAAGACTTTATAGTGCATTATCTCTCTCTTACATGCATATCATTGTCTAAACCATTAGCAAGAATCAACCAACATCTGTGGAAGTACGGTTTATGGGTTTAATGGCTGGGTATATAGACTGAGTGTATAGGCTCCATGTGTCACAGTGTAGCATGCAGCTTGGTTAGTGTGGCCTCTTATGTGTCAGTGTGGCCTCCATCTGAGGCCACACTATGACGTACTTAATTTTAGCATCGTTCAGATCGTAGATTTGAAACACTACCTTGGATTTGATTGGGGAACATGGTGGGAGCAACCAGCATCACTTGTATCTCACACAAAAGGGAACCAGTTTTTATGCAGTGGTGTTAAATCAGTGTTTCCGGCTCGACTCAGATTAAATATCGAATAACACTATGTCAGCCCTGCCTACCAGAAGCCAATAGATAGTGGCCTGTGGGGGGTGGTAGTGGTGAGATGGTAGGTAGTGTGTTGTAGTGGTGAGAGGGTAGGTGGTGTGTTGTAGTGGTGAGAGGGTAGGTGGTGTGTTGTAGTGGTGAGAGGGTAGGTAGTGGTGAGAGGGTAGGTAGTGTGTTGTAGTGGTGAGAGGGTAGGTAGTGTGTTGGAGTGGTGTGAGGGTAGGTTGTGTGTTGTAGTGGTGAGAGGGTAGGTAGTGTGTTGTAGTGGTGAGAGGGTAGGTAGTGTGTTGTAGTGGTGAGAGGGTAGGTAGTGTGTTGTAGTGGTGAGAGGGTAGGTGGTGTGTTGTAGTGGTGAGAGGGTAGGTAGTGTGTTGTAGTGGTGAGAGGGTAGGTAGTGTGTTGTAGTGGTGAGAGGGTAGGTAGTGTGTTGTAGTGGTGAGAGGGTAGGTGGTGTGTTGTAGTGGTGAGAGGGTAGGTGGTGTGTTGTAGTGGTGAGAGGGTAGGTGGTGTGTTGTAGTGGTGAGAGGGTAGGTAGTGTGTTGTAGTGGTGAGAGGGTAGGTGGTGTGTTGTAGTGGTGAGAGGGTAGGTGGTGGGTTGTAGTGGTGAGAGGGTAGGTGGTGGGTTGTAGTGGTGAGAGGGTAGGTAGTGTGTTGTAGTGGTGAGAGGGTAGGTAGTGTGTTGTAGTGGTGAGAGGGTAGGTAGTGTGTTGTAGTGGTGAGAGGGTAGGTAGTGTGTTGTAGTGGTGAGAGGGTAGGTAGTGTGTTGTAGTGGTGAGAGGGTAGGTAGTGTGTTGTAGTGGTGAGAGGGTAGGTAGTGTGTTGTAGTGGTGAGAGGGTAGGTAGTGTGTTGTAGTGGTGAGAGGGTAGGTAGTGTGTTGTAGTGGTGAGAGGGTAGGTAGTGTGTTGTAGTGGTGAGAGGGTAGGTAGTGTGTTGTAGTGGTGAGAGGGTAGGTAGTGTGTTGTAGTGGTGAGAGGGTAGGTAGTGTGTTGTAGTGGTGAGAGGGTAGGTAGTGTGTTGTAGTGGTGAGAGGGTAGGTAGTGTGTTGTAGTGGTGAGAGGGTAGGTAGTGTGTTGTAGTGGTGAGAGGGTAGGTGGTGTGTTGTAGTGGTGAGAGGGTAGGTAGTGTGTTGTAGTGGTGAGAGGGTAGGTGGTGTGTTGTAGTGGTGAGAGGGTAGGTGGTGTGTTGTAGTGGTGAGAGGGTAGGTAGTGTGTTGTAGTGGTGAGAGGGTAGGTAGTGTGTTGTAGTGGTGAGAGGGTAGGTGGTGTGTTGTAGTGGTGAGAGGGTAGGTAGTGTGTTGTAGTGGTGAGAGGGGTAGGTGGTGGGTTGTAGTGGTGAGAGGGTAGGTAGTGTGTTGTAGTGGTGAGAGGGTAGGTGGTGGTTGTAGTGTGAGAGGGTGGTAGTGTGTTGTAGTGGTGAGAGGGTAGGTGTGGTGAGAGGGTAGGTAGTGTGTTGTAGTGGTGAGAGGGTAGGTGGTGTGTTGTAGTGGTGAGAGGGTAGGTAGGGTAGGTGGTGGGTTGTAGCAGTGAGAGGGTAGGTGGTGGGTTGTAGCAGTGAGAGGGTAGGTGGTGTGTTGTAGTGGTGAGAGGGTAGGTGGTGGGTTGTAGTGGTGAGAGGGTAGGTGGTGGGTTGTAGCAGTGAGAGGGTAGGTGGTGGGTTGTAGCAGTGAGAGGGTAGGTGGTGTGTTGTAGTGGTGAGAGGGTAGGTGGTGTGTTGTAGCAGTGAGAGGGTAGGTGGTGGGTTGTAGCAGTGAGAGGGTAGGTGGTGGGTTGTAGCAGTGAGAGGGTAGGTGGTGGGTTGTAGCAGTGAGAGGGTAGGTGGTGTGTTGTAGTGGTGAGAGGGTAGGTGGTGGGTTGTAGCAGTGAGAGGGTAGGTGGTGGGTTGTAGCAGTGAGAGGGTAGGTGGTGTGTTGTAGTGGTGAGAGGGTAGGTGGTGGGTTGTAGTGATGATAGAGCTTGTTGTGGTGAGAAGATAGTGTTGGGTAGTAGTGGCACAGTTTGTGGTGAAATGGTTGTGAAAGGAAGAATGGTTCTACAGTAAAGCCCCGTATGAATAAACTTAGCGTTCTCTCAAAGGCTTTATGATGTTTGGTGTTGATGTTACGAATACTCTCCAGGTAGACCCCTCCAGGTACTGATTTGTACTTTTTATCATCGCTCTGCTGCCTCCTGGGTTTGTGTCTACGACTGTTACTTGCTCTGCGATCCTGCTGAGCACTCGTGCTACTGGTGTTACTCATTTCATCACAACTATTGTACTGGATGACTGGGAAGTCTATGCTCCGAGTGCACTGCTGTTACATTGTCTTCAACATCTTGTTAAGATCCAGTATAGGATTCATAGGATATTCTGAGCTCATAAACTAACTTGACGGTCTTCTATTCTGACTGTACCGAGAATTCGTTACTCATTTCTTTGTGATCCTCAGTTCATGAACCTTGTGTAAGTAGGGGAAGTCAGTACTGGATTTTGCATTAAAGAACAGTATTTTTTGTGTTCTTATTTAACTCGTTTTTGTTCTCCCTTTTACACATCCTGACTCGATTTAGTTTTACTCCACGCTCAGTAATTTCTGTTTTTTTTTTCTCTTCCTTGCTTTTGTTACGCTTCATCTTTTGTTGAGTGGATGTGTTCTTGTTGCAGGTAGTCTGACCTGACTCTCCTGCTTGGAGATAACTGGAAGAAAGTAAGTGCTGCCTGCAGACACACTTGCTCAGGTACTGAGAACCTAGGTGCTGCCTGCAGACGCACTTGCTAAGGTACTGACATAGGTACAGCCTCAACACTGCTTGCTAATAAAAATCCATAGTCGATCTTTCCTTAGTGTAAATCGTTTAGGATGAAAACTTGGTTAGGAGAGTGAGAGAGTGGGGGGTGAGATGACAGGCAAGTAGGGAATGAGGAGAATGGACGGAGGATGGCGAAAGGGAGATATGGGGAAGGGAGGAGGGAAGAAAGGGTGATTTATTTAATTAAATAGAATTAGGAATATCATTAGTATGATTCTGCCTTGCTGTAACCCACGAGCAGGTGTGGGTGGATGGGTGATATGTTACTCTTGGGGTGGGGGGCGGTGGGGTGGTTGTGAGTGGATGAGTGGTGGCTACTCCAGGAGCGCTGGTGGTGGACAGACTATACTGTATTTGATGATAAAAATCTGTCTCCCTGACTGATCGACTCCTGTCGTACCTACTCTCGAAACTGCAGATGCAATGTACCTCCACCAGCTGTTCCTCAAACACATTCCACGTCCCTTCGACCCTAAGATGAAGAAGTGCTTCCTGGCGTCCCTGTGACTCGTCTACTGTTTAGTAACTATGCCTATTGTTTACTTAGTATCTCTGCTGTTTTGGTAGTATCTCTGTTGTTTAATAGCTACATCTGCTGTTTAGTTAGTATCTCTGTTGTGGCTCTGTTTCAAAGTTCATTTACAGTTCTGTTAACAAAGCAATGCCTTTCCTGTTGTTTTTAAATATAAATTTGTCTGATTTGAATACTCTGTTGCAAGTTGTAATTTATTCCATTGTGTTTATTCTTGCCTTTCATCCATCTCCTCGCTATCCCTACATCTTTCATCAATTTCACGCCTCAGTCTTCGTCTTTAGGGAAAATGTAAACATATTTGTCTTAATTTATCTATGTAGGAAAGATCCCGGATCCTGGGGATCCAACACTTTTATATGTTCTTCCAGTAATACGGAGACCAGAAGTGCACCGCATGCGCTGGGTAATCAATAACACCTATATATTCTTGAGCCTCGTGGTAGTGATACTTCTTGATGAAGACTATGTACTGTTACCTTGCCTTGGAATTTTAATTACCCGAATCTCTTGCAATCTTAGGACTTTACATTTGTCGAAGTTAAACTGCATGTATCACTCGTGTGTGTCTGTAATTTAACAATGTACAACTGCATCTATCACTTGTGTGTATCTATAGTTCCACAATTTACAAACTTACTGGACAGAAGGTATGAAACACTTGACTGGCTCCTGAACATGGCAAAACTTACCTATTCAGCCTTTTCATTAGCCCGTCCAACTTATCCTGACTGTTTTTAGTATCTTCTTCGGAATTCATTTAGCGACCTGTTTTTCATGTGATGTAAACTACGGTAATTTTTTTTTATCTATATTCGCTTATGTCTGTAGCCACAACTAGACGCTTCCTTATTTAAGATTTGCTTTTAATGATATTTCCTAACCACTTTCCATATTCCGTCCTTTCTAGAAGGTTTCTTTCATGATGGAGCAAGAGCCTTAAAATTTGCTTGCTGTGCCAGCACTGAATCTTGACTCTGGTAACTGATGGTTTCCTTCACAGAGAATTCGAGTTGCAGAAAGGATGAGGAGGAGGAGGAGGGAGTTACTCTGGAGATTGTCGTCCATTATGAAATTGTGGAAGAGGCTATGGTGATGAGGTAGTGGTGATGTGAGATACCCTGGAGTATACATACATGTATACAACTGTATGAACATAGTGTGTATATATGTCGTGCCGAATAGGTAAAACTGGTCACTTAGCAAGAACTCATTTAAAATTAAATCCTTTCTAAAAAGTTCTCTTGTACGTTTAAACATATATTTTTTTCATTCATGTTCATGTAAAAAAATAATAATTTTGTACCAAAAGAACCATAGAAAACTTACCTAACCTTATTATAACAAACGCAATTTAATTTAGCCTAATCCAACTAAATATATTTCAGATAAGTTTACAGTAATTTAACAGTAAACAAACACAATGAAATATTTTTTTTAGTTAGGTTCAAAATCATTTTTTGCGAAATTATTGCATACACAAATTTTTGCTTGCCTTATTCGGCAGTTGGTGTAGTCACTGGCGGTGGTAATGTTGGAGGAGCATGATTGGTGTCATTGTGATGGTGTGGTCAGTGACGGTGGTAATGTTGGAGGAGCATGATGGGTGTCACTGTGATGGTGTGGTCAGTGGCGGTGGTAATGTTGGAGGAGCATGATGGGTGTCACTGTGATGGTGTGGTCAGTGGCGGTGGTAATGTTGGAGGAGCATGATGGGTGTCACTGTGATGGTGTGGTCAGTGGCGGTGGTAATGTTGGAGGAGTGTGATGGGTGTCACTGTGATGGTGTGGTCACTGACGGTGGTAATGTTGGAGGAGCATGATGGGTGTCACTGTGATGGTGTGGTCACTGGCAGTGGTAATGTTGGAGGAGTGTGATGGGTGTCACTGTGATGGTGTGGTCACTGACGGTGGTAATGTTGGAGGAGCGTGATGGGTGTCACTGTGATGGTGTGGTCACTGGCGGTGGTAATGTTGGAGGAGTGTGATGGGTGTCACTGTGATGGTGTGGTCACTGACGGTGGTAATGTTGGAGGAGCGTGATGGGTGTCACTGTGATGGTGTGGTCACTGGCGGTGGTAATGTTGGAGGAGTGTGATGGGTGTCACTGTGATGGTGTGGTCACTGGCGGTGGTAATGTTGGAGGAGTGTGATGGGTGTCACTGTGATGGTGTGGTCACTGACGGTGGTAATGTTGGAGGAGCGTGATGGGTGTCACTGTGATGGTGTGGTCACTGGCGGTGGTAATGTTGGAGGAGTGTGATGGGTGTCACTGTGATGGTGTGGTCACTGACGGTGGTAATGTTGGAGGAGTGTGATGGGTGTCACTGTGATGGTGTGGTCACTGACGGTGGTAATGTTGGAGGAGCATGATGGGTGTCACTGTGATGGTGTGGTCACTGGCGGTGGTAATGTTGGAGGAGCATGATGGGTGTCATTGTGATGGTGTGGTCAGTGGCGGTGGTAATGTTGGAGGAGTGTGATGGGTGTCACTGTGATGGTGTGGTCACTGACGGTGGTAATGTTGGAGGAGCATGATGGGTGTCACTGTGATGGTGTGGTCACTGGCGGTGGTAATGTTGGAGGAGTGTGATGGGTGTCACTGTGATGGTGTGGTCACTGACGGTGGTAATGTTGGAGGAGCGTGATGGGTGTCACTGTGATGGTGTGGTCTCTGTCGGTGGTAATGTTGGAGGAGTGTGATGGGTGTCACTGTGATGGTGTGGTCACTGGCGGTGGTAATGTTGGAGGAGTGTGATGGGTGTCACTGTGATGGTGTGGTCAGTGACGGTGGTAATGTTGGAGGAGCATGATGGGTGTCACTGTGATGGTGTGGTCAGTGACGGTGGTAATGTTGGAGGAGCATGATGGGTGTCACTGTGATGGAGTGGTCACTGGCGGTGGTAATGTTGGAGGAGCATGATTGGTGTCACTGTGATGGTGTGGTCAGTGACGGTGGCAATGTTGGAGGAGTGTGATGGGTGTCACTGTGATGGTGTGGTCAGTGGCGGTGGTAATGTTGGAGGAGCATGATGGGTGTCACTGTGATGGTGTGGTCACTTGCGGTGGTAATGTTGGAGGAGCATGATGGGTGTCACTGTGATGATGGGTGTCACTGTGATGGTGTGGTCAGTGACGGTGGTAATGTTGGAGGAGCATGATGGGTGTCACTGTGATGGTGTGGTCAGTGACGGTGGTAATGTTGGAGGAGCATGATGGGTGTCACTGTGATGGTGTGGTCAGTGGCGGTGGTAATGTTGGACGAGCATGATGGGTGTCACTGTGATGGAGTGGTCAGTGACGGTGGTAATGTTGGAGGAGCGTGATGGGTGTCACTGGGATGGTGTGGTCACTGGCGGTGGTAATGTTGGAGGAGCATGATGGGTGTCACTGTGATGGTGTGGTCAGTGACGGTGGTAATGTTGGAGGAGCGTGATGGGTGTCACTGGGATGGTGTGGTCACTGGCGGTGGTAATGCTGGAGGAGCGTGATGGGTGTCACTGGGATGGTGTGGTCACTGGCGGTGGTAATGTTGGAGGAGCATGATGGGTGTCACTGTGATGAGAGGTTGTGACGCTGATGGAACTTGTAGAGATATTCTCTTAGGCGATAAATGTTGGGGTTGTCAGATGTGTTTGTTTCTGATGGTGGTGGTGCTGATGGTGGTGGTGCTGATGGTGGTGGTGCTGATGGTGGTGGTGGTGCTTCTCTCCTAAACGTATATTGTGGCCCTCTTCTCTTCTCGCTTTATTGTGATGGCCCAAGTAGCATCGAATTACTCTCAGTACTCTTCCTCTCCTCAGTGCGAGTTATTTGTGTTTTGTTTCAGCAATGGTATTGCCATTTCTTTAAGAACATAATAAAGAAGGAGCACTTCAGTAGGCCTACTGGCAATATAAACACATATGCAGTATAATGTGATCCTTTATTGACTACGTTTCGCCCACACAGTGGGCTTTTTCAAGTCACAAACAGAACTACCTGGGGTGGAAGGAACGCGAGTATTTATAGTCCGGTTCAGAATGCTGAGGTCAGGTGGAGAATGCTGCATCTGATGATGTACCCAGTGGGGTTATAGAGTCTAAAAACTTGGGTAGCTTGGAAAGGAGATTGGATAAGTTTGTGAGCAGATCTTCTACAGTGTTCTTATGTGGGATAGCGATGAAGAAGTTTCTTGGCAAGTGGTTCAGCTATGTTATAGAAGCCACTATTCTGGTTGAAGTTGTCGGATATAGAAATAAGTGATGATTCCAGGATTCTTCGGTATTGAGTGTTGTCCTCTGTGGCGATAAGTCTTGAGTTTCTGTAGTTTATCAAGTGGTTGTGTGAATTACGGTGTTGTACGCAGGCATTCCTTGTGTCGTCAGACCTGCTTGCGTATTGGTGTTCTGAAATACGTGTTTGGAGGTCCCTTGATGTTTCGCCCACGTATAACTTGTTGCAGTCATTACAAGGGATTATGTATACCCCTGCAGAGGGTGGAAGCTTGTCCTGTCTATCACTGGTAATGTCCTTGATGGTCGTGGTTGTGGAGGTAGATACTTGAAATGAGGTATTGGAAAAGATGTTGGAAACGTGTTTGGCAATGGAGTTGGTGGGGAGGACTATGTATCTCTTCTCGGCAGTGTCTTCTCTGGGTGTGTTGAAGATGTTTAATGCCCGTCGTCTGCAGTCTCTGATGAAGTGACGAGGATAGTAGAGTTTAGAAAATACTTGTTCAATCATCGTGCATTCTTCTTCAAGAAACTCATTGCTGCAGATTCTGAGTGCACGCAGGAAGAAGCCTATAATTACACCACGTTTGGTTTTGGTGTCGTGGTGAGAGTAGAAGTGGAGAAGATCGTTTTGGTTGGTGGGTTTTCGATAGACTTTAAAACGACGTTCGTGGTCAGCTTTGCAAAGCAGAACATCAAGGAAAGAAAGAGTGTTGTCGACTTCTTCTTCAAGTGTGAACTGGACTGAAGGTTCGACCTGGTTGAGCTTGTCTTGGAGAGCTTTAACATTGAAGCGTTTAGGAGTTATGAGGAGAATGTCGTCAACATAACGGAGCCAGGTGACAGACGAAGGAATAATGGTGGAGAAACGGTCTGCTTCTAGATGTTCCATGTATAGGTTCGCAAGGACCGCACTGAGTGGCGAACCCATGGGTAGTCCAAAAGTCTGCTGAAAGAGGTGATTTTCGAAGGAGAAACACGTAAAGCCAACACATAGTTCAACAAGGTCGATAAAATCGCTGGCTGGAATGGGAAGATCAAGTGAATCGTCAATTTTCCTGCGCAAGAGATCGATGGCTTGTGTAGTAGGTACTTTGGTGAATAGGGAAGTCACGTCAAGGCTGGAAAGTTTCTTGTTCCTGATGTTGATGTTGCGAATGCGATTGAGAAGATCACCCGAGTGTTTGAGATGTGCTGGACTGATAGTGCCCAAGAGTTTAGAGAGGTGTTTTGCGAGAATTCCTGAGAGCTGGTGGGGAGCACTGCCTATTCCCGAGGATATGGGCCTCAGTGGGATACCTGGCTTGTGAGTTTTTGGCAGGCCGTACATACTGGCAGGTCTGGGGTTGCTGGGTATGGTGTGCAGAAGTTTCTTCCCTTGTTCTGAGCCCCTCAGAATGCGGCGAGTCCTTTGAAGAAAAGTTTTAGTAAGGTTGTCCACTTGGTTAGTTGTGAGAGGTTAATAGGTATCTGGATCATTAAGTAGATTGGGCATTTTGTTCCTGTAATCGTCAGTGTTCATGATAACACCACCTCCTTTGTCAGCGGTGGTGACTCTGATGGTCGTGTCTTCTGCTAAACCTTTGAGTGCATTGATGTAACGTCAATTACATTGATGTAACGTCAATTACATTGATGTAACGTCAATTACACCAAACGTGGTGTAATTATAGGCTTCTTCCTGCGTGCACTCAGAATCTGCAGCAATGAGTTTCTTGAAGAAGAATGCACGATGATTGAACAAGTATTTTCTAAACTCCACTATCCTCGTCACATCATCAGAGACTGCAGACGACGGGCATTAAACATCTTCAACACACCCAAAGGAGACACTGCCGAGAAGAGATACATAGTCCTCCCCACCAACTCCATTGCCAAACACGTTTCCGACATCTTTTCCAATACCTCATTTCAAGTATCTACCTCCACAACCACGACCATCAAGGACATTACCAGTGATAGACAGGACAAGCTTCCACCCTCTGCAGGGGTATACATAATCCCTTGTAATGACTGCAACAAGTTATACGTGGGCGAAACATCAAGGGACCTCCAAACACGTATTTCAGAACACCAATACGCAAGCAGGTCTGACGACACAAGGAATGCCTGTGTACAACACCGTAATTCACACAACCACTTGATAAACTACAGAAACTCAAGACTTATCGCCACAGAAGACAACACTCAATACCGAAGAATACTGAAATCATCACTTATTTCTATATCCGACAACTTCAACCAGAATAGTGGCTTCTATAACATAGCTGAACCACTTGCCAAGAAACTTCTTCATCGCTATCCCACATAAGAACACTGTAGAAGATCTGCTCACAAACTTATCCAATCTCCTTTCCAAGCTACCCAAGTTTTTAGACTCTGTAACCCCACTCGGTACATCATCAGATGCAACATTCTCCACCTGACCTCAGCATTCTGAACCGGACTATAAATACTCGCGTTCCTTCCACCCCAGGTCAACGAACCAGACAAGCTGTTACCTGTGATAATGACATATCCTCCTCCTCGCTAGTGTCCATAGTTACATATGGTGTCGCTTATGAGATGCACCAGTTGAACTGACCAGAGGGGCGCTTGAGCGGCATGCGTCACATCATTGTGGAAACCTTTCTCCATCGGGAGCCAGAGACGGGTCATCGCAAGATTGGGACCCGTGCCAGGATTATGGTCTTGGCGAATATTATACATACACATACACCCCAGGTAGTTCTGTTTGTGACTTGAAAAAGCCCACTGTGTGGACGAAACGTAGTCAATAAAGGATCACATTATACTGCATATGTGTTTATATTTCCATTGTGTCGGTATTTTATACCATTTATTTCCAGGCCTACTGGCCCATGCGAGGCAGGTCCAAGTCTTCTACCGGCTTAAGTCAATGCCCCAACCTAGTCAGGTCAGGTCACATTCAATTAAGAAAGGAGCACGGCATCTGACCTAGTATTACAAGCTAGTGTAAAGTAAAAGGACACAAGTGCAACTAATGTGACATTTTATTGTGGCAACGTTTCGCTCTCCAGGAGCTTTATCAAGCCATTACGGCTTGATAATGGCTTGATAAAGCTCCTGGAGAGCGAAACGTTGCCACAATAAAATGTCACATTAGTTGCACTTGTGTCCTTTTACTTTACATATTGTCGGTAATTCTACCAACTTTATTACAAGCTAGTCATGTCCAACTCACAACCACCCGCACCGACTCATGCATTTATCTAACCTATCTTTAAAACTGCACTACGTTTCAGCCTCTATAACTGTACTCGGGAGCTTGTTCCACTCACCAAACCAGTGCTTTCCTATATCCTTCCTGAATCTGAATTTTCCCACTTAAAGCCATCGCTGCGAGTCCTGTCCAGGCTAGATATTTTTAGCACGCTATTTACATCCCCTTTATTTATTCCTGTCTTCCATTTATACACCTCAATCATATCCCCCCTAATTCTACGCCTTTCTAGAGAGTGCAGATTCAGGGCCCTCAATCTGTCCTCATAGGAAAGATTTCTGATACATGGGATCAACTTTGTCATCCTCCTTTGTACGTTTTCCAGAGGATTTATATCCATTCTGTAATACGGTGACCAAAACTGTGCAGCATAATTTAGATGAGGCCTAACCAAGGATATATAGAGTTGAAGAACAACCTGAGGACTCCTATTATTTATGCTTCTCGATATGAAGCCAAGGATTCTGTTCGCTTTATTGCGAACACTTATGCACTGTTGTCTTGGTTTTAGATTACTGCCAACCAAAACTCCCAAATCCTTTTCGCAGTCCTTAATATTAAGATCTACATTATTTAGTTTATATGTGGCATAATTATTTACTTGTCCAATGTTTAGAACTTTACATTTGTCTATATTAAACTGCATCTGCCACTTCTCCGACCATTGCATCAGTCTATTCAAATCTTCCTGGAGTGCTCTAATGTCCTCATCAGAATGAATTGGACGGCCCATTTTGGTGTCATCGGCAAACTTGCTAATGTCGCTATTTATTCCCTCATCTATGTCGTTTATGTAGATTGTGAACAACAGGGGGCCCAACACTGACCCCTGTGGAACACAACTCGTGACGCTTTCCCGCTCTGATTTCTCCTCATTTATGCAAACTCTCTGCTGCCTGTGTGTCAACCATGCCTCTATCAAGGAAAAAAAATCTCCTCCTATTCCACGTGTCTTAATTTTCCTCAATAGTCTCTGATGTGGGATTCTATTGAAAGCCTTACTGAAGTCCATATACACAATATCATATTCATCACAATGATCTATTTTTTGGATTTATGCTGGTAGTGTTATGCCTGGTATGAGGGATGTGGCTGTTGTGGTGGTGGTAGTAGTATATGATGGCAGGAGTCGTGTGGTGGTGTTGTGTGGTGGTGTTGCATGGTGGTGTTGTGTGGTGGTGTTGCGTGGTGGTGTTTTGTATGGTGGTGTGCTAGTGTTGTGTCATGTGGTGGTGTTGCGTAGTGGTGTTGCATGTTGACCTGGTGGTGTTGCGTGGTGGTGTTCAACGAGGGTTGGGGCAGTGGTGGTGTCGGGGATTTCCTCAGTTGTAAACATTATACACCGCTGTATTGACCAACAATCTTGCATTTTCTCTCTCAGATACACACACACACCAAATCTCAGAAGCCCTTACCAACTGATATACATCTTCACGTCACAATGCTACGTGCTGAAGGTCTGTTGGGTAGACACCTTTCTTTAGTCCCTCATTCTTAGTTTATTTTTATTACCTCCTCTTGTACCAATTGTTAAGTCTTTATTAACCCTCCAGAAAAATGGAACCGATCCAAGAGACTCCATCTTCAAGAAGGAATTGATTGGTAAGTTCTAGCAAGATATAATAATAATAATAATAATAATAATAATAATAATAATAATAATAATAATAATAATCATAATAATAATAATCTGTATTCAAGAAAACTTAGTATACACAGTAATAAAACAATTTTTCAGTGGTTCTGAGATCCCACAAAATTTTTTAAATGATTCAGTAATAGAACATTAGGTAGATTTAAGCGAGTATAACCCAGTAAAGTCGGTGAGACGTATTTCTGATCTGGTGGCTGGGAGAGAGGGGGGCGGTCACCCCCAGAATCACTGTAGGAGAGCTGGAGTCGAATTTCGGGATTGGGGAATAGTGGGGCGGGGTGGGGGAGGTTGTTGGAGGTAGTGGGGAGGAGGCATAGTTGTGGGGTGAGAAACTAGGGATGGGGAGGTAGTTGGGAGGAGGCATTGTTGTGAGGTGTGGAACGAGAGGTGGAGAAGTGTTCAAGAGGCGGGAGAGTGATGTGAGTGAAGTGGCAAGTGTTACTGCCTGTTGCTTTTGTCTGAGAGAGAGAGAGAGAGAGAGAGAGAGAGAGAGAGAGAGAGAGAGAGAGAGAGAGAGAGAGAGAGAGAGATTGATCCCAAATCTGCACTCGGAAATCATTACATTTGAGCGCCGGAGGCTTGACAGACGGTGCAGGAACCTCTAGTGAATACCAAGGTAGTGATGAGTGTACTGAGAGAATTCAGTAAGTGTAAAGGGACCACAGATCTTCAACACTTTCCCCTCATGGTTTCATGCATAAGGGAGGAGTACCATCAACCCCCCTGGCTGTCTTCAAGAGGAAACTCGATAAATTCCTTAAGCCATTTCCTGATCACCCTGGCTGTGGTGCAGATGTTGGACTGTAGGCAGTTGGCACCAACAGCCTGATAAATCAGACCAGTACCTAGAAGGGCTGATCTGGTACTTAACAAGAGAAAAAATAATATATAAATTATATAAATAAATATATAAATAATGTAAATGGAGAATTCTTGACGTCTTAAACTAGTACAGTTTACCTGGAGTTTACCTGGAGAGAGTTTCGGGGGTCAACGCCCCCGCGGCCCGGTCTGTGACCAGGCTATAATAAACTCAGTAAAGACCAGAAATGCCATAAATATAATAAGTGAATACTGTGTCAACATTCGTGGTCTGAAGCTTTTCAAGAATATATCAGAAGTATTGCTGGAACGAAGACAGTAGAGAGAACATAATAAGTGTAAGAGGACCTCGACTTTTCACCACCCTCCCTGCCTTCAAGAGGAAACTTAGTGAGGTCCTCAGGTCAGTATCCGATCATCCGGGCTGTCCTGCACACACTAGATTACCTGTGACCAGCACCAACAGGAAGGAACAACAGCAGTTGGAACAGTAACTGAAACAGCAGTAGCAGCAGCAGGAACAATAGTAGTAGTAGCAGCAGGAACAACAGCAGTTGGAACAGGAACTGTAACAGCAGTAGCAGTAGCAGGAACAATAGCAATAGTAGCAGCAGGAACAACAGTTGGAACAGGAACTGTAACAGCAGTAGCAGTAGCAGGAACAATAGCAATAGTAGCAGCAGGAACAACAGCAGTTGGAACAGGAACTGTAACAGCAGTAGCAGTAGCAGGAACAATAGCAATAGTAGCAGCAGGAACAACAGCAGTTGGAACAGGAACTGTAACAGCAGTAGCAGCAGCAGGAACAACAGTAGTTGGAACAGGAACTGTAACAGCAGTAGCAGCAGCAGGAACAATAGCAATAGTAGCAGCAGGAACAACAGCAGTTGGAACAGGAACTGCAACAGCAGTAGCAGCAGCAGGAACAACAACAGTTGGAACAGGATCTGTAACAGCAGTAGCAGGAACAACAGCAGTTGGAACAGGAACTGTAACAGCAGCAGCAGCAGCAGGAACAACAGCAGTTGGAACAGGAACTGTAACAGCAGTAGCAGCAGCAGGAACAACAGCAGTTGGAACAGGAACTGTAACAGCAGTAGCAGCAGCAGGAACAGCACCAGTAGAAATACTATCCTGGCCGGACTGGTTTCCTAATTGACTGATACCAAGTTTCAATGGTGCATTTCCTTGGCTGTCCTGATGGCTCACCTCCACCCCTGAAGGTGAACCAAGACGACCTCCACCACCCCTGAAGGTGAACCAAGACGACCTCCACCACCCCTGAAGGTGAACCAAGACGACCTCCACCATCCCTGAAGGTGAACCAAGACGACCTCCACCACCCCTGAAGGTGAACCAAGACGACCTCCACCACCCCTGAAGGTGAACCAAGACGACCTCCACCATCTCTGAAGGTGAACCAAGACGACCCCCACCACCCCTGAAGGTGAACCAAGACGACCTCCACCATCCCTGAGGGTGAACCAAGACGACCTCCACCCCTGAAGATGAACCAAGACGACCTCCACCCCTGAAGGTGAACCAAGACGACCTCCACCCCTGAAGGTGAACCAAGACGACCTCCACCCCTGAAGGTGAACCAAGACGACCTCCACCACCCCTGAAGGTAAACCAAGACGACCTACACCACCCCTGAAGGTAAACCAAGACGACCTACACCACCCTTGAAGGTGAACCAAGACGACCTACACCACCCTTGAAGGTGAACCAAGACGACCTCCACCACCGCTGAAGACGACCTCTACCACCCCTGAAGGTGAACCAAGACGATCTCCACCACCCCTGAAGGTAAACCAAGACGACCTACACCACCCCTGAAGGTAAACCAAGACGACCTACACCACCCTTGAAGGTGAACCAAGACGACCTCCACCACCGCTGAAGACGACCTCTACCACCCCTGAAAGTGAACCAAGACGACCTTTCCACTGTGGGAATTTTTCAACGCAACAGCTCATCTCATGACGTACTGTGGTCGTCAAACTCTGTATGTTTTCTACTCTCCTGGACTTAAGATGAAAGTGTTCAGAACTGATGGTTCACGAAGGATTTGTTCCACTAATCATTTAAATAGTGTGCTAAAAATATCTAGCCTGGACAGGACTCGCAATGGTTTTAAGTTGGAAAAATTCAGATTCAGAAAGGATTTAGGAAAGCACTGGTTTGGTAATAGAGTTGTGGATGAGTGGAACAAACTCTTGAGTACCGTCATAGAAGCTAAAACGTTGTGCAGTTCTAAAAAATAGGTTGGATAAATACATGAGTGGGTGTGGGTTAGTGTGAGTTAGACCTGACTAGCTTGTGCTAATAAGTCTGATGCCGTGCCCCTTCCTTAAATGGATGTCACCTGACCTACTAGGTGGGTCATTGGTTTAAGCCGGGAGATGACTTGGACCTGCCTCGCATGGGCCAGTAGGCCTGCTGCCGTGTTCCTTTTCTATGTTCTTATTTTCCTCTGGGTCTGGCCTGGCCTCGCTTCCTGCCATTAACTGTATCCTTACTGTACATCTCAACTACCTGATTACAAGATCACTGCTACAGTATTACCACCCACCATTGTGTACTGTGTGTACATTTTTTGTGCACATGTTCACGTATGTATATATATACATGTTTTGCATACGTGTGTACGTGCGTATATATATTTTGCATTTGTTTGTCTGATGCTGATTGCGGGAGATCATTCCCCCCTCCCAAAGCCGGATGCAAGATCAGACCAGACCAGACTAAACAAGACCTAGCTGCTGGGCTGATCGACCAGGCTGTTACTATGCTGGGGGGGATCTGTATATATGGAAGAGTTAAAAATTACTTGTGTTTGATGGAAACATATTTTTTTTTCTTTGTCCTGTGACAGGGTTGTTGATATTTATTCCTTGTCTGTCTCGTGGACACGTAAGACGACGGGTAAATTTTATAACATTTTATTACATTCACTGTACATATCTTTACTTCTCTGTGCACTTCTTATAAGTTACGACTTAATGTCGTAATGCTTCCTATCTAGTCAAGGAGGTCTGGTCTGAGGTCGGACTGTGGGGGAAGGACGCTCACTAGAATATCTAACAGTTAACATTTGTTACAGCGCCATCTCGTTATCTGGTTTGTTCCTCTTCGTCACCCTAAGACTGAACAAAGTACTTCCTGACGTAACTATGGCTCGTTTTCCTTTTTAGCTGACGTATGTGTGAAGAATGGTTTGAAAAACCGACAAGTTGATGGACTGAACACATCGACTCCAGGCTGAGGGACTGATTACCTCATACTCCTCCTCTCCTTACGCCTTCCTCTTTGTAATGGACTGATGAGGCCACTGTGTGGCGAAGCGTTTCCTGAATAAAGTTTCCCATATGCTACATAAGTGTTTCAATCTTCAGCTGACGTATGTCCCTGGCTGTTCTTCGCATTTCAAACAGTCTGTTCCTGCCCACTTTATCTAATAATCTGTCTCCCCTGGACCTTCTTGCTTCTAGTGATGCCTCTTTTTAATCTCTTGTCTAAGACGTCTTCTAGAGTTCTGACGTCTGTCCTCGTGCGTCATTCCTCTCAGTTTCGGCAATTTCGTAAACATTTGAATGTTCTCTTGTTTCTTCACATGTTTGACAGGGTTTGGGTTACTACAAGGAAAGTGTGTGATGCAGGAAGTTTGATCCTACGACGTACCTGACAGTTTAGTGGGTCATGACCAGGCTGTGCCAACTCTAAGGTGAGCTAATGTGCGTTGTGCATGAAGTACTGAGTCCTTGCTGATTTTGTTGTTTTACCCACTACTGTGAGGCTCTCATTGTGTGCTGACACAGCAGCGACAGGTGTTGGAGACTGTGACAGGTGGTTCACCTCTGCGTCTCTCCATTGTCTCTGTCCTCGTCTTGTCTAGACGCAGTCCTGCTGCTGGTGCTGCTGTTTTTTGTTGCATCTTCTGTTTAGCTTTCTGCTGATACAACTGCTGTTTCTTGTTGTTGTTGCTGGTGCTGCTGTTACTTGTTTGTTGCTGCTGTTTCTACAGTTGTTGCTTCAGTAGCGTTTGCCTCCGTTGTTTTCCTCCTGTTGTTTTCTGTTGTTCGTTTTCTTCTCCATCTTCTACTCCTTTTCCTCCTCCTCTTCCTCTATCTTTTCTGACAATTCCAGTGTCTGCCCTTTCGCCAGCTTACGCCATCTAATTCAGTTATATTTACTTCAGAATCCTTGCAAACCTCCTCCCACATCTTCCTAACCCCGACGCTGTGAACGTTTTTCAGTTTTCCTGTGGCTCATCTGGCTGCCCAGGTTCCCTCCTCACTCTGGAGCCCACCCATAACAGCTCTTCGTGAGGAGCTCAATCTCTCAGCCTCGATAAATCTTTGTCAAGCAGAGGCAAAAGGAAGTTGACTTGAATACAAGAGGTATATATCATGGAGGCATGACCCTCCCTTCCTCTTGAAACATATTCCGAACCCCTAAATATGTTTCATGTCGTGGACATGATTCCTCTTGACCTACTTTCCGTGTCTCATCACTGCTCCTGCAGGTGTACAGGAGCACTGATGAGATATAGGTGTGGCCGCACCTCCTTCAGTGCAGGTGTGCAGGAGCAGTGATGACACAGGTGTGGCCCCACCTCCGTCATGCAGTAACCAGTCGCGGGAAATTACTTCCTAATTTAAGGCGCGTTTGTGATACATGACTGAGTTGTGCTTGAGGTGAGAAGGTGAGTGAAGGTGATTGGGTGAGTGAAGGTGATGGGAGAAGGTGTGGAGGCAAGATTTAGGGTATGGGTGAAGAGGGATTAATGGTTGTGGATGGAGGTATGGGTAATGGAGCCATCAGGTACTCCCAGACACATGTGATCGTCGAGTTAGATACTTGTTCAACACTTGGATATGTTAATTGTGGAAACATTTCGCCAACGAGTAGCTTCTTCAACCCAATACAGAGATGAATGGTTGAAAATCAGGAGTAGTTTGAGGTAATCAGTCCCTCAGCCTGGAGTCGATGTGATTAGTTCACCAATCTTGAAAAGAGTGCAGCATATGCGTGAAGTGGCTTATATACTTAAGACAGGTGAGGTGAAGCAGTCGTAGGTGGTGTCACCTTGGACAAATCCACATGTGGAGGTAGGTCGTGCCTATAGGTTAGGCAAGTGTAGAATTCCCTGTATCAAGATCCCAAGATGTTGCTGTGTCTGACAGGAATGTAGATAACTGGTTCAGAAAACCGACAACGTGATGAATTAGAAACATGTGCAGAGAATTCTACGCCTACCTAACCTATAGGCATGACTTACTTCCACCTGTGGATTTGTCTAAGGTGACACCGTCTACGATTACTTCACCTCACCTTCCTGCAATAGCTATGCTGCTCCCCGCATATGCTGCTCAAGACCGATGAACTGATCACATTGACTCTAGGCTAAGGGACTGATTACCTCAAACTCTTCTGATCTTCACCCATTCTTCTCTGTATTTGACTGAGGAAGCCACCAAATGACTAAACGTTTCCACAATAAAGATATCCAAGTGTTGCTTCTCTGAATCAGTTATCTACATTTGACTCTGCATTTTTGTCTTGCTCCACAATCTGCAGGTATGAACATGTTTGTTCTAGTACCAGTCCGATTTTCGCTTTTTTAAGTGGTGGGTAAACCTCTGTTGTTAGTTTTACAGTGACCTTGTTCCAGCCATGATGGTACAGGTGTTACAGTGACCTTTTCCCAACCATGATGGTGGTACAGGTGTTACAGTGACCTTGGTCCAGCCATGATGATGGTACAGGTGTTACAGAATAGAGTAGATTAATCAAGACTGAGGGACTGACTGACTACCTCAAATTACCTCTGCAGTTCTTGCACAGTTAGACTGAAAAGGCCTCTTTTAGGCGAAGCGTTTCCATCTATAAAGATACCCAGGTGTTACACAAGCGTCCTATTCGTCATTCTAGAATAAGTCTCACCTACGATGTAAAAAGAACGAGCACTAGTCTTAGCAGATCATCTGATGATCTGCTAAGAAAGATTATGCATATTTTTCTCCCTTGTGTTAGTACACTTCTTGAATCGTTAGTTTGATCTTGTGTTGCTGATTTAGTGCCATCCAAAATTTGTGTTGTAGTATTGTATTGTAGTTTTGTATTACAGTGTTGTGCTGTAGCAGGTTTACGTTGCGCAGTTGTAATGTCATTGTTTACACTGGAGCAGTGATCTTTGGAACTATCTGAAGGTTTATAAACCTGCAAGTAATTGATCAGCCAGACTGCTATGGCTATGTGGTTCTGCGAGGAAAGGAGGAGGTTGTTTGCGTGTGTGAGGCAGCCAGGCAAGACGGAGCCTGATGTGGTGTATTGTGTTCCAGGCAGTGGATGTTCATTAGTGCGAGGCAAGAGTGAGAGTGTATAGCGGATGAGGGAGAGAGAGAGAGAGAGAGAGAGAGAGAGAGAGACTGAGACTCTATACCTGATGCTTGAAGTGGAGGACTTGTTATGACTGTGAACCTCCCCTTCCTTCCTGTAGATATGACAGCGGTGGTGAGATTCTCCTCGCTAATCCGACAGTAGAAATGAGATTCTCCTCACTGATGGGACAGCAGTGGTAAGAAACGAGAGAATATATGAAGTCTGCCTAGAAATCACTACAGACTTATTTATCTGAATGAGTGTTTATTGAGTTAGATTTTGGTGCAGTGATGCAAGACAGTCTTCCTACTTTTAGACTAGCGTGGAAATATTCACGCCATTTTAATCAGAGAAAATGCTGAGCTCTGGGACACTGGACTGTGCTTGGGAGACAGAAATCCATGGATCCCACACCTCTCTATTTTGCTGGAGAGGAATTAGATCGCTTTGCATCGGCAGGATTTCGGGAATAGTGTAGCTCAGAGGAATTAAAGACGAGCAGGAGAGCGGTGGGTCTAAGCTGGCCATGATGTGGTGAGTAAAGGTGGGACTTGTGAGAACAAGAGTGTGGGTAGGTGTTAGTGTGTTAGAAGCATTTTGGACGCCTGCATGATCAGCCAGGCTGTTGGTGCTCTCAGCACAACAGAATGACGTGAAGGAACTAATTCAGTTATATTTTCTCATTATCTAGCCCATTATCTAGTACTAGTTAACTAATACATATTACAGTTTTATTCGTTTTATTTTCCTCATTGTTCCATGATGCCGTCTGTTCCATGATTGCCATCTGTTCCATGGTGCCATCTGTTCCATGGTGCCATCTGTTCTGTTCCATGATGCCATCTATTCTGTTCCATGGTGCCATCTATTCCATGGTGCCATCTGTTCTGTTCCATGATGTCATCTGTTCCATGGTGCCATCTGTTCTATTCCATGATGCCATCTGTTTCATGGTGCCATCTGTTCCATGGTGCCATCTGTTCCATGGTGCTATCTGTTCTTTCAAAACAAAAGTATTAAAATTTATAACTGTGGAACAGCTCTCTTGAACAGTTCAGTATACAGGCGTGGAACAACTTCTCTGAGTGTGGACACGTGGAACAGATATTTGTACACTATGATGGTACAGAAAGAAACCTCCTGCCGGTGTGTAAATATGAAACATATCTTTATGCTGAACAGATTTAGATCATAATCGATATTTTACAGATATATCTCACTCCTGCGATCCAGGTGTTTGCATGAATGACGGTACAAGTGTTTGTATGAATGACAGTACAGGTGTTTGTATGAATGACAGTACAGGTGTTTGTATGAATGACAGTACAGGTGTTTGTATGAATGACAGTACAGGTATTTGTATGAATGACGGTACAGGTGTTTGTATGAATGACGGTACAGGTGTTTGTATGAATGACGGTACAGGTGTTTGTATGAATGACGGTACAGGTGTTTGTATGAATGACAGTACAGGTGTTTGTATGAATGACGGTACAGGTATTTGTATGAATGACGGTACAGGTGTTTGTATGAATGACAGTACAGGTGTTTGTATGAATGACAGTACAGGTATTTGTATGAATGACGGTACAGGTGTTTGCATGAATGACGGTACAGGTGTTTGTATGAATGACAGCACAGGTGTTTGTATGAATGACAGTACAGGTGTTTGTATGAATGACAGTACAGGTGTTTGTATGACAGTACAGGTGTTTGTATGAATGACAGTACAGGTATTTGTATGAATGACAGTACAGGTGTTTGTATGAATGACAGTACAGGTGTTTGTATGAATGACAGTACAGGTGTTTGTATGAATGACAGTACAGGTATTTGTATGAATGACAGTACAGGTGTTTGTATGAATGACAGTACAGGTGTTTGTATGAATGACAGTACAGGTGTTTGTATGAATGACGGTATAGGTGTTTGTATGAATGACGGAACAGGTGTTTGCATGAATGATGGTACAGGTGTTTGTATGAGTGACAGTACAGGTATTTGTATGAATGACAGTACAGGTGTTTGTATGAATGACAGTACAGGTATTTGTATGAATGACAGTACAGGTGTTTGTATGAATGACGGTATAGGTGTTTGTATGAATGACGGAACAGGTGTTTGCATGAATGACGGTACAGGTGTTTGTATGAATGACAGTACAGGTATTTGTATGAATGACAGTACAGGTGTTTGTATGAATGACGGTACAGGTGTTTGCATCAATGACGGTACAGGTGTTTGTATGAATGACAGTACAGGTATTTGTATGAATGACAGTACAGGTGTTTGTATTAATGACAGTACAGGTATTTGTATGAATGACAGTACAGGTGTTTGTATGAATGACGGTACAGGTGTTTGTATGAATGACGGTACAGGTGTTTGTATGAATGACAGTACAGGTGTTTGTATGAATGACGGTACAGGTGTTTGTATGAATGACGGTACAGGTGTTTGTATGAATGACGGTACAGGTGTTTGTATGAATGACAGTACAGGTGTTTGTATGAATGACGGTACAGGTGTTTGTATGAATGACGGTACAGGTGTTTGAATGACGGTACAGGTGTTTGTATGAATGACAGTACAGGTGTTTGTATGAATGACGGTACAGGTGTTTGTATAAATTACGGTACAGGTGTTTGTATGAATGACGGTACAGGTGTTTGTATGAATGACAGTACAGGTGTTTGTATGAATGACGGAACAGGTGTTTGCATGAATGACGGTACAGGTGTTTGTATGAATGACAGTACAGGTATTTGTATGAATGACAGTACAGGTGTTTGTATGAATGACAGTACAGGTATTTGTATGAATGACAGTACAGGTGTTTGTATGAATGACGGTACAGGTGTTTGTATGAATGACAGTACAGGTGTTTGTATGAATGACGGTACAGGTTTTTGTATGAATGACGGTACAGGTGTTTGTATGAATGACGGAACAGGTGTTTGCATGAATGACGGTACAGGTGTTTGTATGAATGACAGTACAGGTATTTGTATGAATGACAGTACAGGTGTTTGTATGAATGACAGTACAGGTATTTGTATGAATGACAGTACAGGTGTTTGTATGAATGACGGTACAGGTGTTTGTATGAATGACAGTACAGGTGTTTGTATGAATGACGGTACAGGTGTTTGTATGAATGACGGTACAGGTGTTTGCATGAATGACGGTACAGGTGTTTGCATGAATGACGGTACAGGTGTTTGTATGAATGACAGTACAGGTGTTTGTATGAATGACGGTACAGGTGTTTGAATGACGGTACAGGTGTTTGTATGAATGACGGTACAGGTGTTTGTATGAATGACAGTACAGGTGTTTGTATGAATGACAGTACAGGTGTTTGCATGAATGACGGTACAGGTGTTTGCATGAATGACGGTACAGGTGTTTGTATGAATGACAGTACAGGTGTTTGTATGAATGACAGTACAGGTGTTTGCATGAATGACGGTACAGGTGTTTGCATGAATGACGGTACAGGTGTTTGTATGAATGACGGTACAGGTGTTTGTATGAATGACAGTACAGGTGTTTGTATGAATGACAGTACAGGTGTTTGTATGAATGACAGTACAGGTGTTTGCATGAATGACGGTACAGGTGTTTGCATGAATGACGGTACAGGTGTTTGCATGAATGACGGTATAGGTGTTTGTATGAATGACAGTACAGGTGTTTTTATGAATGACTGTATAGGTGTTTGTATGAATGACAGTACAGGTGTTTGTATGAATGACGGTATAGGTGTTTGTATGAATGACAGTACAGGTGTTTGTATGAATGACGGTATAGGTGTTTGTATGAATGACAGTACAGGTGTTTGTATGAATGACGGTATAGGTGTTTGTATGAATGACAGTACAGGTGTTTGTATGAATGACGGTATAGGTGTTTGCATGAATGACAGTACAGGTGTTTGTATGAATGACGGTACAGGTGTTTGTATGAATGACGGTACAGGTGTTTGTATGAATGACGGTACAGGTGTTCGTATGAATGACAGTACAGGTGTTTGTATGAATGACGGTAAAGGTGTTTGTATGAATGACGGTACAGGTGTTCGTATGAATGACAGTACAGGTGTTTGTATGAATGACGGTACAGGTGTTTGTATGAATGACGGTACAGGTGTTCGTATGAATGACAGTACAGGTGTTTGTATGAATGACGGTACAGGTGTTTGTATGAATGACGGTACAGGTGTTCGTATGAATGACAGTACAGGTGTTTGTATGAATGACGGTACAGGTGTTTGTATGAATGACGGTACAGGTGTTCGTATGAATGACAGTACAGGTGTTTGTATGAATGACGGTACAGGTGTTTGTATGAATGACGGTACAGGTGTTTGTATGAATGACGGTACAGGTGTTTGTATGAATGACGGTACAGGTGTTTGTATGAATGACGGTACAGGTGTTTGTATGAATGACGGTACAGATGTTCGTATGAATGACGGTACAGGTGTTCGTATGAATGAATGTAGATGACACATGCTGAAGTTACTGACACAAGAAAGAGTGTATGAGCTTCGTGTTTGTAGAGATCATTGTTATGAACAATGTTTGATGAACAATGTTTGATGAACAATGTTTGATGAACAATGTTTGATGAACAATGTTTGATGTGAAAGGATGAACAATGTGAGTGAACTAGAAGTTGAAAGTGGATTATGCAGTTTTTTTTATCGCTTTTATGCAATTGTTGTTACAGTACTGAGTAAATGTTAGATGGGTGTTGATGGGGGGGGGGAGGGGGAGTGTTGATGGGGGGAGTGGGTGTTGAGTGGGTGTTGATGGGTTACCTGGAGGTTACCTGGAGGTTACCTGGAGGTTATTCCGGGGATCAACGCCCCCGCGGCCCGGTCCATGACCAGGCCTCCCGATGGATCAGGGCCTGATCAACTAGGCTGTTACTGCTGGCCGCACGCAGTCCGACGTACGAGCCACAGCCCGGCTGATCCGGCACTGACTTTAGGTATCTGTCCAGCTCTCTCTTGAAGGCAGCCAGGGGTTTATTGGCAATTCCCCTAATGCTTGATGGGAGGCTGTTGAACAGTTTTGGGCCCCGGACACTTATGGTGTTTTCTCTTAGTGTACCAATGGCGCCCCTACTTTTTATTGGCGGCATTTTGCATCGCCTGCCCAGTCTTTTACTTTCGTAGGGAGTGATTTCTGTGTGCAGATTTGGGACCATTCCTTCCAAGATTTTCCAAGTGGAGGGGGAGTGGGTGTTGATGGGGGGAGGGGGAGTGGATGTTGATGGAGGGAGGAAGGGAAAGTGGGTGTTGATGGGGGGAGGGGGAGTGGGTGTTGATGGAGGGAGGGGGAGTGGGTGTTGATGGGGGGAGGGGGAGTGGGTGTTGATGGGGGGAGGGGGAGTGGGTGTTGATGGAGGGAGGAAGGGAGAGTGGGTGTTGATGGGGGGAGGGGGAGTGGTTGTTGATAGAGGGAGGAAGGGAGAGTGGGTGTTGATGGGGGAATGCATGATAATGAGGGAGTGGTTGATAATGAGGGAGTGAGTGATAATGAGGGAGTGGATGTTAATGAGGGACTGGGTGATAGGGAGTGGATGATAATGAGCGAATGGGTGATAATGACGGAGTGGATGATAATGAGGAAGTGGATGATAATGCGGGAGTGGATGATAATGGGGAGTGGGTAATGATGGGGAGGGGGTGGTGATGGGGAAGAGTAAAGTCCCATTTCTTGACGTTCCTTTTTTGCGATTAATTCAACTGATGTATAGAAACAATGAGAGAGAGAGAGAGAGAGAGAGAGAGAGAGAGACAGACAGACAGACAGACAGACAGACAGACAGAGACAGAGAGAGAGAGAGAGCACTTGGGTACAGGAGAAGAGAGAGTAACCTGCCCAGTTGTTGTGGCGTCTCGTTCTGAAATAGGATAAATACCTCCAATGACCAATAGACCAATAAGCCTAACCTCCATAGTGGGAAAATTTATGGAATCAATAATTGCCGAGGCAGTTCGTAGCCACCTTGAAAAGCATAAATTAATAACGAATCTCAGCATGGTTTTACAAAGGGGCGTTCCTGCCTTACGAATTTATTAATTTTTTTCACTAAGGTATTTGAGGAGGTAGATCATGATAATGAATATGATATTGTGTATATGGACTTCAGTAAGGCTTTTGACAGGGTCCCACATCAGAGACTATTGAGGAAAATTAAGGCACATGGAATAGGAGGAGAAATTTTTTCCTAGATAGAGGCATGGTTGACAAATAGGCAGCAGAGTGTTTGCATAAATGGGGAGAAATCAGAGTGGGGAAGCGTCACGAGCGGTGTTCCACAGGGGTCAATGTTGGGCCCCCTGCTGTTCACAATCTACATAAACGACATAGATGAGGGCATAAAGAGCGACATCAGCAAGTTTGCCGATGACACCAAAATAGGCCGTCGAATTCATTCTGACGAGGACATGAGAGCACTCCAGGAAGATTTGAATAGACTGATGCAGTGGTCGGAGAAGTGGCAGATGCAGTTTAATATAGACAAATGCAAAGTTCTAAATGTTGGACAGGACAATAACCATGCCACATATACTAAATAATGTAGATCTTAATATTACGGATTGCGAAAAAGATTTAGGAGTTCTGGTTAGCAGTAATCTGAAACCAAGACAACAGTGCATAAGTGTTCGCAATAAAGCTAATAGAATCCTTGGCTTCATATCAAGAAGCATAAATAATAGAAGTCCTCAGGTTGTTCTTCAACTCTATACATCCTTGGTTAGGCCTCATTTAGATTATGCTGCACAGTTTTGGTCACCGTATTACAGAATGGATATAAATGCTCTGGAAAATGTACAAAGGAGGATGACAAAGTTGATCCCATGTATCAGAAACTTTCCCTATGAGGATAGACTAAGGGCCCTGAATCTGCACTCTCTAGAAAGACGTAGAATTAGGGGGGATATGATTGAGGTGTATAAATGGAAGACAGGAATAAATAAAGGGGATGTAAATAGTGTGCTGAAAATATCTAGCCTAGACAGGACTCGCAGCAATGGTTTTAAGTTGGAAAAATTCAGATTCAGGAAGGATATAGGAAAGTATTGGTTTGGTAATAGAGTTGTGGATGAGTGGAACAAACTCCCAAGTACAGTTAGAGGCCAGAACGTTGCGTAGCTTTAAAAATAGGTTGGATAAATACATGAGTGGATGTGGGTGGGTATGAGTTGGACCTGATAGCTTGTGCTACCAGGTCGGTTGCTGTGTTCCTCCCTTAAGTCAATGTGACCCTGACCTGACTAGGTTGGGTGCATTGGCTTAAGCCGGTAGGAGACTTGAACCTGCCTCGCATGGGCCAGTAGGCCTTCTGCAGTGTTCCTTCGTTCTTATGTTCTTAAGTACTCTGAATAATAATATGTGTGAACTGCCTGTTACAATGAATGTTCATCAAGGACCACCACCTGTTACAATGAATGTCCCCCAGGAACCACCACCTGTTACAATGAATGTCCTCCAGGAACCACCACCTGTTACAATGAATGTCCTCCAGGAACCACCACCTGTTGCAATGAATGTCCCCCAGGAACCACCACCTGTTACAATGAATGTCCCCCAGGAACCACCACCTGTTACAATGAATGTCCTCCAGGAACCACCACCTGTTACAATGAATGTCCTCCAGGAACCACCACCTGTTGCAATGAATGTCCCCCAGGAACCACCACCTGTTACAATGAATGTCCCCCAGGAACCACCACCTGTTACAATGAATGTCCTCCAGGAACCACCACCTGTTACAATGAATGTCCTCCAGGAACCACCACCTGTTGCAATGAATGTCCCCCAGGAACCACCACCTGTTACAATGAATGTCCCCCAGGAACCACCACCTGTTACAATGAATGTCCCCCAGGAACCACCACCTGTTACAATGAATGTCCCCCAGGAACCACCACCTGTTACAATGAATGTCCCCCAGGAACCACCACCTGTTACAATGAATGTCCCCCAGGAACCACCACCTGTTACAATGAATGTCCTCCAGGAACCACCACCTGTTACAATGAATGTCCCCCAGGAACCACCACCTGTTACAATGAATGTCCCCCAGGAACCACCACCTGTTGCAATGAATGTCCCCCAGGAACCACCACCTGTTGCAATGAATGTCCCCCAGGAACCACCACCTGTTACAGTGAATATCCTCCAGGAACCACCACCTGTTACAGTGAATATCCTCCAGGAACCACCACCTGTTGCAATGAATGTCCTCCAGGAACCACCACCTGTTACAATGAATGTCCTCCAGGAACCACCACCTGTTACAATGAATGTCCCCCAGGAACCACCACCTGTTACAATGAATGTCCCCCAGGAACCACCACCTGTTGCAATGAATGTCCCCCAGGAACCACCACCTGTTGCAATGAATGTCCCCCAGGAACCACCACCTGTTGCAATGAATGTCCCCCAGGAACCACCACCTGTTGCAATGAATGTCCCCCAGGAACCACCACCTGTTGCAATGAATGTCCCCCAGGAACCACCACCTGTTACAGTGAATATCCTCCAGGAACCACCACCTTCAGCCTTAAGAACTATTAAATAGTCTTACCCGGAGAGAGAGAGAGAGAGAGAGAGAGAGAGAGAGAGAGAGAGAGAGAGAGAGGACTGTTGTGTGTGGTGTGTGTGAGAGAGCCCCACAAGGCCTGTGAACGTTCAGGCTAGTCCAGGAGCATTGTATCTCCAGAAATCCTCGTCCTCCTTGCCTCCTTGTAGTCCTGGCCTTCTTTTAGTCTTCCCAGAGGTATACCTCATTGGTCTCTGTGCAATGTCTGCGTCTAGTGGAGCATTGCTGATGCAGTGTTAATGGAGCATGAGTGTGGATCTAGTTGATTGGACATGGTGCAGTCATGGGTAACCCAGAGACAGTCATGGGAAACCCAGAGACAGTCATGGGAAACCCAGAGACAGTCATGGGCAACTCGGAGGCAGTCATGGGTAACTCAGAGGCAGTCATGGATAACCCAGAGACAGTCATGGGAAACCCAGAGACAGTCATGGGAAACCCAAAGACAGTCATGGGCAACTCAGAGGCAGTCATGGGTAACTCAGAGGCTGTCATGGGTAATCCAGAGACAGTCATGGGAAACTCAGAGGCAGTCATGGGTAACTCAGAGGCTGTCATTGGCAACCCAGAGACAGTCATGGGTAACCCAGAGACAGTGATGGGCAACTCAGAGGCAGTCATGGGTAACTCAGAGGCTGTCATGGGTAACCCAGAGACAGTCATGGGCAACTCAGAGGCAGTCATGGGCAACACAGAGACAATCATGGGTAACCCAGAGACAGTCATGGGCAACTCAGAGACAGTCATGGGAAACTCAGAGGCAGTCATGGATAACCCAGAGACAGTCATGGGTAACTCAGAGGCAGTCATAGGTAACCCAGAGGCAGTCATGGGCAACACAGAGGCAGTCATGGGTAACTCAGAGGCTGTCATGGGTATCCCAGAGACAGTCATGGGTAACAGAAGGGCAGTCCTGGGTAACCCAGAGACAGTCATGGGAAACCCAGAGACAGTCATGGGCAACACAGAGGCAGTCATGGGTAACACAAGGGCAGTCATGGGTAACCCAGAAACAGTCATGGGAAACCCAGAGACAGCCATGGGCAACTCAGAGGAAGTCATGGGTAACTCAGAGGCTGTCATGGGTAACCCAGAGACAGTCATGGGTAACCCAGAGACAGTCATGGGTAACTCAGAGGCTGTCATGGGTAACCCAGAGACAGTCATGGGTAACTCAGAGGCAGTCATGGGTAACTCAGAGGCAGTCATGGGTAACCCAGAGACAGTCATGAGCAACATAGAGGCAGTCATGGGTAACCCAGAGACAGTCATGGGCAACACAGAGACAGTCATGGGTAACCCAGAGACAGTCATGGGCAACACAGAGACAGTCATGGGCAACACAGAGACAGTCATGGGTAACGCAGAGACAGTCATGGGCAACTCAGAGGCAGTCATGGGGAACACAGAGACAATCATGGGTAACCCAGAGACAGTCATGAGCAACATAGAGGCAGTCATGGGTAACCCAGAGACAGTCATGGGCAACACAGAGACAGTCATGGGTAACCCAGAGACAGTCATGGGCAACACAGAGACAGTCACGGGTAACCCAGAGACAGTCATGGGCAACTCAGAGGCAGTCATGGGCAACACAGAGACAGCCATGGGTAGCCCAGAGACAGTCATGGGTAACCCAGAGACAGTCATGGGCAACTCAGAGACAGTCATGGGCAACTCAGAGACAGCCATGGGTAACCCAGAGGCAGTCATGGGTAACTCAGAGACAGTCATGGGCAACTCAGAGACAGTCATGGGCAACTCAGAGACAGCCATGGGTAACCCAAAGACAGTCATGGGCAACTCAGAGACAGTCATGGGCAACTCAGAGACAGTCATGGGTAACCCAGAGGCAGTCATGGGCAACACAGATACAGTCATGGGCAACTCAGAGGCTGTCATGGAGTATAGAACATCGGGTGTTCATTGTTCAAGAACGCCCTTAACAGCAGGATCAAGAGAAACCTCTGAACAATAAATAAGTGGATGGAACTTTGTATTGTTATTGATGTATAAGTAGCAGGGTATTGTTGGTGTAAAAATGACAATGTATATGTGTTGTATAAGTGATATTATTTTAATATTGTTGTATAAGTGACAGGGTATTGATGTTGTGTAAGTGACATGGTATTGATGTTGCATAAGTGACAGGGTAATGATGCTGCATAAGTGACAGGGTATTGATGTTGTGTAAGTGACAGTGTATTGATGTTGTGTAAGTGACAGGGTATTGATGTTGTGTAAGTGACAGGGTATTGATGTTGTGTAAGTGACAGGGTATTGATGTTGTGTAAGTGACAAGGTATTGATGTTGTGTAAGTGACAGGGTATTGATGTTGTGTAAGTGACAAGGTATTGATGTTGTGTAAGTGACAGGGTATTGATGTTGTGTAAGTGACAGGGTATTGATGTTGTGTAAGTGACAGGGTATTGATGTGTAAGTGACAGGGTATTGATGTTGTGTAAGTGACAGGGTATTGATGTTGTGTAAGTGACAGGGTATTGATGTTGTGTAAGTGACAGGGTATTGATGTTGTGTAAGTGACAGGGTATTGATGTTGTGTAAGTGACAGGGTATTGATGTTGTGTAAGTGACAGGGTATTGATGTTGTGTAAGTGACAGGGTATTGATGTTGTGTAAGTGACAGGGTATTGATGTTGTGTAAGTGACAGGGTATTGATGTTGTGTAAGTAAGGGTATTGATGTTGTGTAAGTGACAGGGTATTGATGTTGTGTAAGTGACAGGGTATTGATGTTGTGTAAGTGACAGGGATGTTGTGTAAGTGACAGGGTATTGATGTTGTGTAAGTGACAGGGTATTGATGTTGTGTAAGTGACAGGGTATTGATGTTGTGTAAGTGACAGGGTATTGATGTTGTGTAAGTGACAAGGTATTGATGTTGTGTAAGTGACAAGGTATTGATGTTGTGTAAGTGACAGGGTCTTGATGTGATGTTGT
>NC_091308.1:2367233-2377233 GCF_038502225.1 Cherax quadricarinatus
TCTTTAGCTTCCAATTGTGACCCTTGTTTCTGTGTCCCATCTCTGGAACATCCTGTCTCTGTCCACCTTATCTATTCCACGCAGTATTTTGTATATCGTTATCATGTCTCCCCTGACCCTCCTGTCCTCCAGTGTCCTCAGACCGATTTCCCATAACCTTTCTTCGTAGGACATTTCCCCTTAGCTCTGAAACCAGCCTTGTTGCAAACCTTTGCACTTTCTCTAATTTCTTGACGAGCTTGACCAGATGTTTGTGTGTATGGTGTGTGTGGATACATTTTTTGGTGATGAGAATGCCTCCATACTCAACACCTGCCTTGGAAACACCTGCCTTGGAAACACCTGCCATGCAAACACCTGTCATGCAAACACCTGCCTTCCAAAAACCTGCCTACTACTGGTGATGTCCTTGATGGTCGTGGTTGTGGAAGTAGATACTTGGAATGACCATCAAGGGCATCACTAGTAGTAGACAGGACAAGCTTCCATCCTCTGCAGGGGTATACATAATCCCTTGTAATGACTGCAACAAATTATATGTGGGCGAAACATCAAGAGACCTCCAAACACGTATTTCAGAACACCAATATGCAAGCAGGACTGACGATACAAGGAATGCCTGTGTACAACATCGCAATTCACACAGCCATTTAATTAACTATAGAAACTCAAGACTTATCGCCACAGAAGACAACACTCAATACCGAAGAATCCTGGAATCATCGCTTATCTCTATAACCAACAATTTCAACCAGAACAACGGCTTCTATAACATAGGTGAACCACTCGCCAAGAAACTTCTTCATCGCTATCCCACATAGGAACATAGAACACTGCAGAAGGTCTACTCACAACTTGTCCAATACCCCTGCCAAGCTACCCAAGACTCTATAACCCCACCCGGTAGATCATCAGATGCGGCATTCTCCACCTGACCTCAACATTCTGAACATGACTATAAATACTCCCGTACCTTCCACCCCAGGTAGATCTGTATGTGACTTGAAAAAGCCCACTGTGTGGGTGAAACGTTGTCAATAAAGGATCACATTAAACTCCATATGTGTTTATGTTTCCATTGTGTCGGTATTTTATACCATTTATTTTCTTCAAGAGGACTGTTCACTGGGTTTTGAGTAGGATTGCGATCTGGGGTTCACTGGAGTTGGAGTAGAAGGCCTAGGTAGGGTGTCAAGCCACATGAAAGGGTCAGTGGAGCTTTTTGGTCATGTGACCGAGGTTTTTCAAACCATTCATCACATTCCCCAAGCTTACTGGACAGTAAGATAAACAATACTGTGTGTATTATTCACGCCAGTAAACAGAGAGCGACGTGCAAGGTGAGGGAAGATCTCAATGAGGTCGCCAGCAGCTACACTGACCGTGGCATCTTTATTGATATAGCGAGAGAAAGGAGGAGCTTGCTGCTGGCCATGCCAGGTGTTGCGGTGTGTAGTCAGTGCAGTGGGTCAGCCTCACCCAACAGGGTTGCTCTGAGAGCGGGCAGCGGGGCGATGATTCTCGCAACTGTCTACAGGTACTCAACAAGACTCGCCGTTCTGATGGTTAGTGGAGAGAGAACTATCAATATGGTCTTGAGTGCACTAGTGGCATGAACCACTGTCATCACTAGTGGTATGAACCACTGTCATCACTAGTGGCATGAACCACTGTTATCACTAGTGGCATGAACCACTGTCATCACTAGTGACATGAACCACTGCCTTCACTAGTGGTATGAACCACTGTCATCACTAGTGGCATGAACCATTGTTATCACTAGTGGCATGAACCAATGTCATCACTAGTGGTATGAACCACTCTCATCATTAGGGGCATGAACCACTGTTATCACTAGTGGCATGAACTACTGTCATCACTGGTGGCATGAACCACTGTCATCACTAGTGGCATGAACCACTGTCATCACTAGTGGCATGAACCACTGTCATCACTAGTGACATGAACCACTGCCATCACTAGTGCATGAACCACTGTCATCACTAGTGCATGAACCACTGTCATCACTAGTGACATGAACCACTGTCATCACTAGTGACATGAACCACTGTCATCACTAGTGGCATGAACCACTGTCATCACTAGTGGCATGAACCACTGTCATCACTAGTGACATGAACCACTGTCATCACTAGTGGCATGAACCACTGCCATCACTAGTGCATGAACCACTGTCATCACTAGTGCATGAACCACTGCCATCACTAGTGCATGAACCACTGTCATCACTAGTGCATGAACCACTGTCATCACTAGTGACATGAACCACTGTCATCACTAGTGACATGAACCACTGCCATCACTAGTGGCATGAACCACTGTCATCACTAGTGCATGAACCACTGTCATCACTAGTGACATGAACCACTGTCATCACTAGTGGCATGAACTACTGTTATCATTAGTGTCATGAACCACTGCCATCACTAGTGGCATGAACCACTGTCATCACTAGTGGCATGAACCACTGTCATCACTAGTGACATGAACCACTGCCATCACTAGTGGCATAAACCACTGTCATCACGAGCGGCATGAGCCACTGTTATCACTAGTGGCATGAACCACTGTCATCACTAGTGGCATGAACCACTGTCATACCTGGAGGTTACCTGGAGGTTATTCCGGGGATCAACGCCCCCGCGGCCCGGTCCATGACCAGGCCTCCCGATGGATCAGGGCCTGATCAACCAGGCTGTTACCGCTGGCCGCACGCAGTCCACCGTACGAGCCACAGCCCGGCTGATCCGGCACTGACTTTAGGTATCTGTCCAGCTCTCTCTTAAAGGCAGCCAGGGGCTTATTGGCAATTCCCCTAATGCTAGATGGGAGGCTGTTGAACAGTCTTGGGCCCCGGACACACATGTTTTTTTCCCTTAGTGTACCAATGGCGCCCCTACTTTTTATTGGGGGCATTTTGCATCGCCTGCCAAGTCTTTTAATTTCGTAGGGAGTGATTTCTGTGTGCAGATTTGGGACCATTCCTTCCAAGATTTTCCAAGTGTAGATTATGATATATCTCTCCCTCCTGCGTTCCAACGAGTACAAGTCAAGTGCTTCCAAGCGTTCCCAGTAGTTAAGGTGCTTGACAGAACTTATACGTGCAGTAAAGGATCTCTGTACACTCTAGATCTGCGATTTCACCTGCTTTGAATGGAGATGTTAATGTACAGCAGTATTCCAGCCTAGAGAGAACAAGTGATTTGAAAAGGATCATCACTGGCTTGGCATCTCTCGTTTTGAAAGTTCTCATTATCCATCCTATCATTTTCTTTGCACGTGCGATCGTGGCACTGTTGTGATCCTTGAAAGTGAGATCCTCAGACATTACTACTCCCAGGTCCCTTACATTAGTTTTCCGCTCTATTGTATGGCCGGAGTCAGTAGTACACTCTGTTCTAGTTATTATCTCCTCCAGTTTTCCATAACGGAGTAGTTGGAATTTGTCCTCATTGAACATCATATTGTTTACCGTTGCCCACTGGAAAACTTTGTTTATATCTTCTTGGAGGTTAACCGCGTCCTCAGCAGATGACAACCTCATGCAGATCCTAGTATCATCCGCAAAGGATGATACGGTGCTGTGGTGTATATCTCTGTCTATGTCTGATATGAGGATAAGGGATAAGATGGGGGCGAGTACTGTGCCTTGTGGAACAGAGCTCTTCACTATGGCAGCCTCCGATTTAACTCTGTTGACCACTACTCTTTGTTTTCGATTTGTTAGGAAGTTGAAGATCCATCTCCCCACTTTCCCAGTTATTCCTTTAGCACGTATTTTATGGGCTATTACGCCATGATCGCATTTGTCAAATGCTTTTGCAAAGTCTGTGTATATTACATCTGCATTCTGATTTTCTTCCAGTGCATCCAAGGCCATATAGTGATCCAGTAGTTGTGAGAGGCAGGAGCAATCTGCCCTGAACCAATGTTGCCCTGGATTGTGCAGATTTTGGGAATCCAGGTGATTTGCAATCCTGCTTCTTAGCACTCTTTCAAAGATTTTTATGATGTGGGACGTCAGAGCTATTGGTCTATAGTTCTTAGCTAATGCTTTGCTGCCACCTTTATGGAGTGGGGCTATATCCGTTGTTTTAAGTGACTGTGGAATTTCACCCATGTCCAAGCTCCTCCTCCATAGTGTACTTAGGGCACGCGAGAGGGGTTTCTTGCAGTTCTTAATGAAAACAGAGTTCCACGAGTCTGGGCCCGGGGCTGAGTGCATAGGAATGTTGTCAATGGCTTTTTCGAAATCTATCGGAGTTAGGGTAATGTCGGAAATCTGGCATACATTTATGGAGTTTTGAGGCTCATTCATGAAGAAATCATTTGGGTCGTCGATCCTCAGACCGATTAGTGGTTCACTAAACACAGAGTCGTACTGGGATTTCAATATTTCACTCATTTCCTTGTTGTCATCTGTGTAAGTCCCATCCTGTCTGAGTAAGGGCCCGATACTAGATGTGGTATTTGCCTTGTTTTTGGCATATGAAAGGAAATATTTTGAATTTCTTTCAATTTCACTAATAGCTTTAAGCTCCTCCTGTCTCTCCTGGTTCCTGTAAGAGTCATTTAACTTAAGTTCGATAATTTCCACTTCCCTGGTCAGCGCCTCCTTTCATGTATCAGATATTCTAGCACTCCTGAGGAGCTCAGTGACTCTTCGTCGTCTTCTGTAGAGGGAGCGCCTTTCTCTCTCCAGTTTACTCCTGCTCTTCTTTCTTAGGGGAATATGCCTAGAACATGCTTCGGCTGCCAGGAAGTTGATCCTTTCAAGGCACTGGTTTGGATCCATGTCATTTAAGACATCTTCCCAACATGTTTCGTTTAGGACATGGTTTACCTGGTCCCAGTTGATGTTCTTGTTGTTGAAGTTGTATTTTGTGAAGACACCTTCACAGGTACATGCATTCTGCTGATCAGGACCCCTATGCATGTACATCTGGACTTCGATTAGGTTGTGATCGGAATTAGTTGTTTTTGATATTCTTATGTCTCTTATCAGGTCCTCATTGTTTGTGTAGATAAGGTCAAGTGTGTTTTCTAGTCTTGTTGGCTCCACTATCTGCTGGCTAAAGGTGTGTTTTTCGCAGAGACTTAGTAGCTCATGTGTGTGTGACCTTTCATCTGCGCTACCTCCGGGGATTGTTTCAGCTATAACATTATTTGCTACATTCTTCCATTTTGTATGCCTTAGGTTGAAATCACCAAGCAGTAAGATGTTTGGGGATGGAGCTGGAAGGTTTTCCAAACAGTAATCAATTTTCAGTAGCTGTTCCTTGAACTGTTGTGAGGTTGCATCTGGTGGCTTGTATACAACCACAATGACTAGGTTTTGGTTCTCGATCTTTATTGATAGAACTTTAAGTACCTCATTTGTGGTGTTCAGCAACTCCGTGCAGATAAGGGACTCTTTGACATACAGGCCAACCCCCCCTTGTTGCCTGTTTTTTCTGTCGCATCTAAAAAGGTTGTAACCACTTATCCATATTTCACTGTCAAAGTGATCTTTTGTGTGAGTCTCTGTGAAGGCTGCAAACATTGCAGTGACATGAACCACTGCCATCACTAGCGGCATAAACCACTGTCATCACTAGTGGCATGAACCACTGTCATCACTAGTGACATGAACCACTGTCATCACTAGTGGAATGAACCACTGTCATCACTAGTGGCATGAACCACTGTCCTCACTAGTGGCATGAACCACTGTCATCACTGGTGGCATGAACCACTGTCATCATTGGTGCCATGAACCGCTCACTGCCATTAACAAGCCTGGGGGTCAGGCTAGGGGTCCCATGACCGTGAACGACCCGGAAGTGATCTTTCAACAGAGTTAATTAAGAATTCTGACAGATAAAGCCTGTTATTAGAGTCTGTGAGTCCTCACTCTCAGCTCCGGAGTTGTTGCTTCGTCAGTCGAACCTTAGTACAAATCAGCTTTCCTGGGGCCACGCGACGGGTGTTGCAGTGCAGTTGAATACGTAGTTAACAATCACCACAAATTGCTTTTTCACTCTCAGAAAATTCTGAAAAGGTGAAATAAGAATTCTGAAAATGTGAGGTATTAAAAGAAAAACAGAAATCTTCCCGTCCATTGAACTCTGAATATTTTTTCAGACACTAGACAAACACCAGGGACGGTGGATCAAGCCTTCAGCATCACCAACTTGCCATCAGTGACCCACAAGGGTTTAACCTCCTCTCTAGTCATGTACTTATCTGGCTGTCATGACAAAAAAAAAAATGCTTGAGTTGAAGAATTGAGACACTTAAGCAACATTCTTCAACTTATCGGTTTTCAAAACCATTCATCACAAATGCTTGAGTTGAAATGCAACTTGGCGTTGTGTATGAGAATCATGGCATTAAACCTCATTGATTCCTAGGTGCATTATGACCCTTACGGGTCTAGCGACTCTTCGCAAATCTTATAGTAATAATAATAATAATCATAATAATTGTACATGAGTCCAATAAAGTCTTTCCCTCAGTAACTAGGAAGTTTCTTGATATCAGAAAGAAGCTTGTTGTTGCTAGTATCAGTGTTAGGATTATTGAGATTAACACTTAACTTGGTATTAGAATGTTAAATTAAGAAATGAACCACTGTTAATACAATTCTTAATAAATGTCTAGAAGTACATAAACCTAGATCTAAATGGGTTGTGAGAACATGCAACTCTATTGAACTTTATCGTTGTAGACAACATGGAAGTTGTGTTCATTGATATCACATAGGTGTAAGCCCCTCCCAGGAACCTCATCAATAGTGAACCCTTCCTTAAATCGCTTTCAAATTAAGTTTAAAGTGTTAGTTATAACACATGTTAGATACACTGATGGATCTGAGCAGAAGTCTACTGGCGGGGACTGCGTCTCCTCTTGTTGCTACCTCTCTAGATAACGAAAGCAACATTGTTGAGTTAGGCATATTAATTTAGCAACTGGGCATCTGCATTGCAAACTAAATTATTTGTCATCCTAATGGCGCTAAAGTTAACTTATAACACTGAGCTTGAAATACAAAATATGTGATGTTCTGTGATACTAGCACACTGAGAACAGAACTAGACTCACTGGTACATTGGTAGACCAGGGCTATGCTCACTAGTACTCCGTGAGAAGAGGATTGGGCTCACTGGTACTCATTGAAAACAGAACTGGAGCCACCAATACTCTGTGAGAACAGAACTGGACTCAAGTTTGCTTTCAAGGAACACAGGTTATTTTGCTGTGTCATTGGCGCCGACTGTCTGGAGGTCCAGACGCTGTGTCAACACCCTCCTCCACTTCCACTTCCTCCACCTCCTCCACTTCATCCTCAATCTCCTCCTGAGCTTCCCATTCAACTTTTACCTCCTCCACTTCCATCTCTTCCACACACCTCTTCCCCACCTCCATTTTGACCTCCGCCAACTCCACTCTGCCCTGTGCATATGCTCCTTTATGTTTGGAGGCATCGAGTCTCAGCTGCAGGTCCCAGTACTCTGCTTGCTGGGTTCGCTGTTTCCTAATCTCGTGAGCTCTGTCATAACTACTTGTTAAAACTGTATAAAGCTTATCTTTGCCATGCCTTGACAACTTTGAGGCTAAAAAAATACTTTTGTCATCTCTGTGACTCTTCTGAGTGCTATATTCGCCTGTATTTGACTGACGAAACCTGTTATGAAGGCGAAGCGTTTCGGTATTAAAGATAGCCAAGTGTTGCACTTGTATCTTATTCATCAACATGACGGTATTGTATACCGTTAGTACTATGATCCTTTGGCTTCCAAATGTACCCTCGTATACCTGTTTCCCGCCTTTCAAGCAATCTGTCCGGCCATCCACCTTATCAAGCATTGTGCATGTCGTCAGGAAGTATCATCTGGTTTTTATATATCCTAATATCGACAGGTTCAGTTTCTTAATATCTCCTCATAATTCATTCCCCTGCCCTTTGCAACAAGCCTCGTTGCATGCTTCTGTAATTTTTCCAGTTTGTTAACATGTTTTATCAGGCGTGGGCTCCATACTGGTGCTACGTACTCCAGGATGTGCCTGACGTGTTGAATTAAAGTTCTTGGAAATTCTCTCCTAGCTGATATGAGCCTCGGGTGATATGCTCGACTGGGGTTATATTCACACACACACACACTTATCTTACCAGTGTTTGTTCACATCCATGTGTATGTGTGTGTGTGTGTGTGTGTGTGTGTGTGTGTGTGTGTGTGTGTGTGTACGTGTGTGTGTGTGTGTGTGTGTGTGTGTGTGTGTGTGTGGGTGGGTGGTGAAACCAGGGTGAGGGTCGTGGGGTAGGGGAGGAGGCAGTGCTGGGGTAGGGGGTGATCTCAGTTATCTTCACCCCTTCCCCCCCCGATCTCGCATTTTTATAGCCCACAAGTTTATATGAGTACAGTTATGAGGAGACTTCAGTCCCTTGTGGTCGTCGTCGCCCCTTGGTGGTCGTGGTTCCCTGGTGGTCGTGGTTCTCGGGTGGTCGTGGTTCCCTGGTGGTCGTGGTTCTCGGGTGGTCGTGGTTCCCTGGTGGTCGTGGTTCTCGGGTGGTCGTGGTTCCCGGGTGGTCGTGGTTCCCGGGTGGTCGTGGTTCCCTGGTGGGCGTGGTTCCCTGGTGGTCGTGGCTCCCGGGAGGTCGTGGTTCCCGGGTGGTCGTGGTTCCCGGGAGGTCGTGGTTCCCTGGTGGTCGTGGTTCCCTGGTGGTCGTGGCTCCCGGGTGGTCGTGGATCCCTGGTGGTCGTGGCTCCCGGGTGGTCGTGGCTCCCTGGTGGTCGTGGCTCCCGAGTGGTCGTGGCTCCCTGGTGGTCGTGGCTCCCGGGTGGTCGTGGCTCCCGGGTGGTCGTGGCTCCCTGGTGGTCGTGGCTCCCTGGTGGTCGTGGTTCCCGAGTGATCGTGGTTCCCGGGTGGTCGTGGCTCCCTGGTGGTCGTGGCTCCCGGGTGGTCGTGGCTCCCTGGGGGTCGTGGCTCCCGGGTGGTCGTGGTTCCCGGGGGATCGGGGGTCCCCGGTGGTCGTGGCTCCCGGGTGGTCGTGGCTCCCCGGTGGTCGTGACTTCCGGGTGGTCGTGGCTCCCTGGTGGTCGTGGCTCCCTGGTGGTCGTGGCTCCCTGGTGGTCGTGGCTCCCTGGTGGTCGTAGCTCCCTGGTGGTCGTGGCTCCCGGGTGGTCGTGGCTCCCTGGTGGTCGTAGCTCCCTGGTGGTCGTGGCTCCCTGGTGGTCGTGGCTCCCTGGTGGTCGTAGCTCCCTGGTGGTCGTGGCTCCCTGGTGGTCGTGGCTCCCTGGTGGTCGTGGCTCCCTGGTGGTCGTGGCTCCCTGGTGGTCGTGGCTCCCTGGTGGTCGTGGCTCCCTGGTGGTCGTGGCTCCCTGGTGGTCGTGGCCCCCTGGTGGTCGTGGCTCCCTGGTGGTCGTGGCTCCCTGGTGGTCGTGGCTCCCTGGTGGTCGTGGCCCCCTGGTGGTCGTGGCTCCCTGGTGGTCGTGGCTCCCTGGTGGTCGTGGCTCCCTGGTGGTCGTGGCCCCCTGGTGGTCGTGGCTCCCTGGTGGTCGTGGCTCCCTGGTGGTCGTGGCTCCCTGGTGGTCGTGGCTCCCTGGTGGTCGTGGCTCCCTGGTGGTCGTGGCCCCCTGGTGGTCGTGGCTCCCTGGTGGTCGTGGCTCCCTGGTGGTCGTGGCTCCCTGGTGGTCGTGGCTCCCTGGTGGTCGTGGCTTCCTGGTGGTCGTGGCTCCCTGGTGGTCGTGGCCCCCTGGTGGTCGTGGCTCCCTGGTGGTCGTGGCTCCCCGGTGGTCGTGGCTCCCCGGTGGTCGTGACTTCCTGGTGGTCGTGGCTCCCTGGTGGTCGTGGCTCCCTGGTGGTCGTGGCTCCCTGGTGGTCGTGGCTCCCTGGTGGTCGTAGGTCCCTGGTGGTCGTGGCTCCCAGGTGGTCGTGGTTCCCTGGTGGTCTTAGCTCCCTGGTGGTCGTGGCTCCCTGGTGGTCGTAGCTCCCTGGT
>NC_091308.1:2379733-2394733 GCF_038502225.1 Cherax quadricarinatus
ACACAGGTGAGTAACGACCTGCCAGTCATCTTTCATGACCATAGGTGAGTAATGACTTGCCAGTCGCCTTTTACGATCACACAGGTGAGTAACGACCTGCCAGTCACCTTACACGACCACACAGGTGAGTAACGACCTGCCAGTCACCTTACACGACCACACAGGTGAGTAACGACCTGCCAGTCACCTTACACGACCACTCACGTGAGTAACAACCTGCCAGTCACCCTTCACGTCTATACAGGTGACTGACGACTTGTCAGTCACTTGTCACAACCACACAAGTGAATAACCTCTCAGTCACGTTTCGCGACCATACAGGTGAGTGATGACCCGTCCTTAGGAAGTAGCGGGCCTGGTGGGTACAGCAGACTAGCAACAGGTCATGCTAAGTGCAGCAGGACGTGAATATTAGGTCTCCTCCTTTAACAAACTTTGCACAGTGATAGTATTGTAACCAATGAGGTTTATCCGGGGTGTGATTATTGCTATTTGAACAAAAAAAAACTCCTTTGACATATATAATTACTTTGAGACGAGTATCTATCGACTGGGGACTGGGAAACACACATTTTACTCATAGCCACCTGTTGGCAGGTGGTCCCTCCCGCCCCTTCTGTATAGCGTGTGACGTAATTAGAACACTGCTGGTACGCACAGCTGTGTGGGCGGCAGTGGGGTAACATAAGTAGCTGGGCTGCTGACGAATAGAGTTAGGTTGAAGTCTGCTTGACATTCTCTCCTACAAATTCCATTCTTGAGTTTAATATGGTATATGTGTTTAGCCAGTTTCATGTAGTGACTTGAGGAAGGGGAGAGTAGGGAGAGAGCCTTCTGCTTTGCTATCCTTGCCTTAAACATGTACATAATAGTTGATAGTTCTTAATCTATATAGAAATAGAGAGCTCTTAGCAGACAGCCTCGGTGTGGTTTTCAAAGTTGTCTCCCTTCTGTCTTCCCTGTGTACTCCCGTGTACTGTCATGTACTCCCGTGTACTGTCATGTACCCTCGTGTACTGTCATGTACCCTCGTGTACTTCCATGTGAAGAGTAAGTATGATAATCCTTGGGGTCAGTGAGTGAGTGATACTGTCATGAGACCACCACTGACACCTGACATACTGTCATGAGACCACCATTGACACCTGACATACTGTCATGAGACCACCATTGACACCTGACATACTGTCATGAGACCACCACTGACACCTGGCATACTGTCATGAGACCACCACTGACACCTGACATACTGTCATGAGACCACCACTGACACCTGACATACTGTCATGAGACTACCACTGACACCTGACATACTGTCATGAGACCACCACTGACACCTGACATACTGTCATGAGACCACCACTGACACCTGACATACTGTCATGAGACCACCACTGACACCTGACATACTGTCATGAGACCACCACTGACACCTGACACGTCCCATCTTCCTCAACCATAACACACTAATTGGTGTTTTGTACAGGAGTCCATGCAATTATGTTTATTTAATGAGACCTTACTGTGTGTGTGTGTGTGTGTGTGTGTGTGTGTGTGTGTGTGTGTGTGTGTGTTTGTGTGTGTGTGTGTGATGTGTGTGTGTGTGTGTGTGTGTGTGTGTGTGTTTATGTGTGTTTGGGGCAGTACCTGACTGTGTTTGTGCTTGCGTGTGTTACAGTGTTTGTCTGTGTATAGTATTTTTTGACTGCCAAACTGTGCGTGTGTGTGGGGGGGGGGGGAGGGCATCCCATGCCTTGTACAGCATCCACGATGCTGCTCATCCTGAGGAAGATGACCAACTTCAGCCCCTCTATAAGGAATTTTTGCTATGAAAATATAATAGGCTGACACCACTGATGCTACACTCAGGAAAGACGTAGACTGAGGGAGATATGATTGATATGTGTAAGTGGAAGATTATATATAGATTGGATAACTTCAGGTTTAGAAAAGGATATATAAAAATACTCGTTTGGGAATGGGGATATATCCTGTTCCTTGCATCAAGAGCCGTCGACGGTACCCTGGAGAGGGTTGATTATAGACGTGTCGAAGGGTCAAGTTGGGTGACAGAAACAAACACTTCGTGTAGTTCTAAGGTCACTTTAGACAGGTACGTGTTAACATTAACAATGATTACTAACAATCCATGTTAACAGTTCCAGTATTCCACCTATTGTGTCACAGAAAAAATGCCCCATATTCATTTTCGATATCAGCAATGTGATTCCTCAATGTTTGTTGAGCATTACTACGGAATATACGCAGATATATTACTTATAATAAAGTCAATTCCCAGAGTCCTCAAAATATTAAGTTACACATAACTTCCTCTAGGACCTTGAACTAAATTTATTGTGATGCTAACTTTGCCAGTATCACATTGATTCCCGGTAATGGTATCGGTATTGTTCTGACTACCATGCAGACGCCACTACCATGCAGACACCACTACCATGCAGACGCCACTACCATGCAGACGCCACTACCATGCAGACGCCACTACCATGCAGACGCCACTACCATGCAGACGCCACTACCATGCAGACGCCACTACCATGCAGACGCCACTACCATGCAGACGCCACTACCATGCAGACACCACTACCATGCAGACGCCACTACCATGCAGACGCCACTACCATGCAGACGCCACTACCATGCAGACACCACTACCATGCAGACGCCACTACCATGCAGACGCCACTACCATGCAGACGCCACTACCATGCAGACGCCACTACCATGCAGACGCCACTACCATGCAGACGCCACTACCATGCAGACGCCACTACCATGCAGACGCCACTACCATACAGACGCCACTACCATGCAGACACCACTACCATGCAGACGCCACTACCATGCAGACGCCACTACCATGCAGACGCCACTACCATGCAGACGCCACTACCATGCAGACACCACTACCATGCAGACACCACTACCATGCAGACGCCACTACCATGCAGACACCACTACCATGCAGACACCACTACCATGCAGACGCCACTACCATGCAGACACCACTACCATGCAGACGCCACTATCAGACGCCAAATATACTAAACTGAGCAGCGAAAATTTACCATGACAACGTCATACCATGCAGACCACTACCATTCAAACCCCCTACATGAACATTTGCAGAGCCTAAACAACGCACTCCAATACAGGCAATAACGCAGGAGCCCTTACAGCACAGACGCACACCATGAGAGCACATGGTGTGACGTAACGCCGAGATAACCCTTAATCACTACCGTATACAGTACACCAATGGAGCATATGTGAGCTGCGTATTGCCACCTATTGGACATGATACCTGAGCTTAGATACCAACGGCCATCTCTAGTACGAGCGTTCCTCCTGCAGACCCTCCATCCCCCACACTACTACCATTCACCCCTACCCAACACCCCCAGCACCCCTCCATGCCACCACCCACATCGACCCCTACCGCAACATCCTACCTGCAGCCCTCTACCATGCAGACGCCACTACCATGCAGCACCCTCCACCGACGCCATCACCTGCTGCTTCCCACCTGCAGACGCCACTACCATGCAGACGCCACTACCATGCAGACGCCACTACCATGCAGACGCCACTACCATGCAGACACCACTACCATGCAGACACCACTACCATGCAGACACCACTACCATGCAGACGCCACTACCATGCAGACACCACTACCATGCAGATACCACTACCATGCAGACGCCACTACCATGCAGACACCACTACCATGCAGACGCCACTACCATGCAGACGCCACTACCATGCAGACGCCACTCAAAGATAACCTGATTTCAGGAAACAATAAATATAAATCTGGTCATCATAAATAATGACAGTCACAAAAGCCAGATAACAGAAACCCTTCTTAGTCATGTGAGCATGAGACAGAAAGCAGCCTAATAAATATTTTGCACTCTGGCAGGATTCCTGGTTCAGTATTTATGTCTTGTAAACATGCAGTGTCTCAGGTAAATCTTAAAAACTACTACTTATGTTCGCTGTACCCTTGACCTTCACATAGATTTCCGCTAGATGGTTAGAATCTTCCAGGAAGGTGACTCGAAGCTGCCTGTGACCCTGATCACTCCCTGGCACCTAGTGTGACGCCAGAGTGTCATTTCTCATCACCCGGGGATTCCCGTGTGATGTCTGAGTGCCACTAGATATAATGTATCAGTGCTGCTTATTCCAGATTTTCACAAATCATTTTATTTTCAAATATACTAAACTGAGGCAACGAAAATTTTACACAGATACTAACGTCATATATATACACGTTACAAAATTTCAAACATTACAGGTGAACATTTGTGGTAAACAAAGCTAATAATAACGTTGCAATAACGCAGGAGCTTACATGCACATGTTACGGCAAACAGAGGAGCTGATGGTGTGACGTAACGTCGAGAGTAACATTAATCAGCGAGTACGTTATACAGTACACCTAATTGAAGAGTATATGTGAGCTGCGTGTTGCCACCTGATGTGGAATGATACCTGAGAGTGTTGAGGTACCGCCCACACCGGCCATCTCTAGTTACAGTGTTCCTCTTCAACCCTCCCTCCCCCCACACTAGCACCTTCCTCCCTACCAACACCCCCACCCCCCCTCCAACCACCCCCAACATCCCCCCTGCCGCATCTATCCTCCCCCTGCCTCTCCTTTGCATCCATCTCTCCCTCCCTTACCTCTACATTGAAAAAACACAACTGAGTTTACGGGTTTTTCTGAATTTCCAGGGGCAAGGGCCCGGTTGTGCCCGGGTCCCAGGTCATTCCCCAGGAGCGACCCCCCATTAAAAAAGGTACCCTTTTATGATGGGAAATAGAAGGTAAAAGAAAACGCCAATTTTTCGGCTAATTTCCCCCAGGCCCTCCCTTAACACTTAACCCTCCACCGACCGCCATCACCCCTGACTTGCTTTTGTTCTCTCAGAACAAATGCCATTTAGAATAGAGTGGGAGTGAGCGTCGCGTGTATTGAATTTTGTGAAATAACGACTTGTCCTCTTTAACTACGAGCGGTAGATGGAACACTAGTGTACAAGAACCAGAACACACTAGTGTACATTCCTAGAACCAGAGCACACTAGTGGACACTCCTAGAACCAGAACACACTAGTGGACACTTAAAACCCAGAAACACTGGGACACCCCTAAAACCCAGAACACGGGTCCCCCTTAAAACCAAACAACGGGACACTCCTAGAACCAGAGCACACTAGTGGACACTCCTAGAACCAGAACACACTAGTGGACACTCCTAGAACCAGAACACACTAGTGGACACTCCTAGAACCAGAACACACTAGTGTACACTCCTAGAACCAGAACACACTAGTGGACACTCCTAGAACCAGAACACATTAGTGGACACTCGTAGAACCAGAACACACTAGTGTACACTCCTAGAACCAGAACACACTAGTGTACACACCTAGAACCAGAACACACTGGTGTACACACCTAGAACCAGAACACACTAGTGTACACTCCTAGAACCAGAACACACTTTTGGCACCCAAACCAGAACCCCTAGTGTACACTTAGAACCAGAACACAAGTGCACTTAAACCCGGGAAACACGGGGGCCCTTAGAACCAGAACACATTATACACCCGAACCAGAACCACTAGTGTACACTACTAGAACCAGAACACACTAGTGTACACACCTAGAACCAGAACACACTAGTGTACACACCTAGAACCAGAACACACTAGTGTACACTCCTAGAACCAGAACACACTAGTGTACACACCTAGAACCAGAACACACTAGTGTACACACCTAGTACCAGAACACACTAGTGTACACTCCTAGAACCAGAACACATTAGTGTATACTCCTAGAACCAGTACACATAGTGACACCCCTTAGCAGAGACACACTAATTACACCCCTGCCAGAACCTGGTTCAATTTAGCGAAACATGCCAGTGTCTCAGAAAACTAAACCAGAACACACTAGTGTACACTCCTAGAACCAGAACACACTAGTGTACATTCCTAGAACCAGAACACACTAGTGTACACTCCTAGAACCAGAACACACTAGTGTACACTCCTAGAACCAGAACACACTAGTGTACACTCCTAGAACCAGAACACATTAGTGTACACTCCTAGAACCAGAACACACTAGTGTACACTCCTAGAACCAGAACACACTAGTGTACACTCAGAACACACTAGTGTACATTCCTAGGACCAGAACACACTAGTGTACACTCCTAGAACCAGAACACACTAGTGTACACCAGAACACATCCTAGTGTAACCAGAACCAGAACACTAGTGTGTACACAGAACCAGAACACTAGAACTCAGAACACACTAGTGTACACTCCCAGAACCAGAACACACTAGTGTGCACTCCTAGAACCAGAACACACTAGTGTACACTCCTAGAACCAGAACACATTAGTGTACACTAGTAGAACCAGAACACACTGGTGGACACTCCTAGAACCAGAACACATTAGTGGACACTCCTAGAACCAGAACACACTAGTGTACACTCCTAGAACCAGAACACACTAGTCTACACACCTAGAACCAGAACACACTGGTGGACACTCCTAGAACCAGAACACATTAGTGTACACTCCTAGAACCAGAACACACTAGTGTACACTCCTAGAACCAGAACACACTAGTGTACACTCCTAGAACCAGAACACACTAGTGTACACACCTAGAACCAGAACACACTAGTGTACACTCCTAGAACCAGAACACACTAGTGTACACTCCTAGAACCAGAACACACTAGTGTACACACCTAGAACAGAACACACTAGTGTACACACCTAGAACCAGAACACACTAGTGTACACTCCTAGAACCAGAACACAGTGTACACTCCTACAACCAGAACACATTAGTGTACACTCCTAGAACCAGAACACACTAGTGTACACTCCTAGAACCAGAACACACTAGTGTACACTCCTAGAACCAGAACACACTAGTGTACACTCCTAGAACCAGAACACACTAGTGTACACTCCTAGAACCAGAACACACTAGTGTACACTCCTAGAACCAGAACATACTAGTGTACAATCCTAGAACCAGAACATACTAGTGTACACATCTAGAACCAGAACACACTAGGGTACACACCTAGAACCAGAACACACTTGTGTACACATCTAGAACCAGAACACACTAGGGTACACACCTAGAACCAGAACACACTAGTGTACACACCTAGAACCAGAACACACTAGTGTACACACCTAGAACCAGAACACACTAGTGTACACACCTAGAACCAGAACACACTAGTGTACACACCTAGAACCAGAACAGACTAGTGTACACACCTAGAACCAGAACACAGGATGGAGTAGATGCCAACTTTTAAGCGAAATTTTCTCTGTACCAACAGTCCAGAGTTCACTCTACGAATAACATCCTCACTAAAAAAAATCGATATATGAGTCTTAACAGAAAAGGGTAACAGAGATTCCTTGGACAGTATATTGTGGATCGTATCATCCATATATAATATATTTAGGCTCCCTGGTCAGTTAGCTCAGTGACTAGCATGTGTGACGTCTCGTGATGCTGTTGTGAGCCCTTCGCGCCTGGGATCCTTCTCAGTTCCCCCATAGGTCTACGCCAGGCAAGACACAGCAGTTTGGGCTCTCCCCCTTCATACTCTGCTAATATAAGTGTTACCATCCAACAAGTGTGTTTAATTCCAACAATCATATCTCCTACGAACCCCCACTACAGAGGTATTCTAGATAATCTTATAGCTTGTCTAGCCTAGCTAGTGTGACAAGCTAAACTAAGAGATAGCAGACTGGTAGGGTGTTTTTTGATCCAAGGAATTGAACCTGTTCACCAATTCATTGTATCGAGTCTGAATGCCTTCCGTTCCCCTAGGTGATATATGACCCATACGGTTGCAGTGCTCCCACCATGAACGTACATTTACAGGTAAAATCGTCTCGATATAAGGAACTCATCAGTCATTACCAGCATACTTAAAACATTCTCAGATCAACACCTAATAGAAGCAACAACAAACTCATAAATATGAATGTAATAATAATAATAATAATAATAATAATAATAATAATAATAATAATAATACACAAAGAAACGCGAAATGTGACGGGATGTTTATTTAAACTGGGACAGACTAAAAATTAGTAGTCTCTCATACCCTGAGAAATTCTCCTGAGAACCTTAACTCAGTGAAGCGCATGGAGAAGCTGAGTACACAAGCTACAAGGTGTGTATGATGTGTATCCATGAGAAAGATGAGAGAGTTATCATACACATTGAATGCTGAAAAGACTGCGTGAGGGGAGGGGGGGGATGAAGGACGTTGAACTATTCTATAGGACGCTAGTGACAGTAGAATGGAAAGACATACCACATAAAAGGATATTAGAGATAGAACAGAGTCTAAAAACCCCTCATACCGTACACTAAAACACTCATACCGTATACTAACACCCTCATACCGTACAGTAATACTCTCATACCGTACACTAATACCCTCATACTGTACACTAAAATACTCATACTGTACACTAATATCCTCATATCGTACACTAATGCCCTCATTTCGTACATTAATACACTCATACCGACCTGTAATACCCTCATACCGTGCACTAATACCCTCATACCGACCAGTAATATCTTCATACCGTACACTAATACCCTCATACCGTACACTAATACCCTCATACCGTACACTAATACCCTCATACCGTACACTAATACCCTCGTACCGTACATTAATACCCTCATACCGTACACTAATACCCTCATACCGTACACTAATACCCTCGTACTGTACACTAATACCCTCATACCGTACACTAATACCCTCATACCGTACACTAATACCCTCATACCGTACACTAATACCCTCATACCGTGCACTAATACCCTCATACCGTACACTAATACCCTCATACCGTACACTAATACCCTCATACCGTACGGGGAAAATAAAAAGCACATTAAAATTCATTCAGGAAAGAGGGATGCTCGGAGGGCAGCACAGCGACGACAGAAATACTGTCCAGTGGCACTAATATCGCCTGTAAAACTCTTTCAGGGGATGCTAAAAAGCAAATTACAGATTTTATGAAAAGACATGAACTTCAGAAGGCAACCTTTAAAGCAGAGGGATCTTGACTTTCTCAGAGGCAGGATGCTCCTGTATACAAGGACGAGAGATCCTGTAGAAGATCAGAAAGATGTGACAGAGATAAATTCAGATATCTAACAAGTCACATTGTGAAAATGAAAATCGAATCATGTCATATTTAATGTTAGAAGAATAGTCTTGTTGGGCAAAGTTTCGGTTTGCTTAGAGGTTTATCAAGTCATGTATGATTTGGAGTCCCATGAACTGTACTCCTTGAAATGTAGGCGAGAAAGATGCATCATAATCTACATCAGGAAAATTCTGGGGAATCTGCACTCAAAAACCATTTCCTACTAATGCAAGAGGTGTGACAGACGGCGTAAAATGTCCCCAATGAGGAGCAGGGACGCCACAAATATATTAAGAAATAACTCAATAAGTGACTGTAAAACAAGATTGTTTATACACTGCTTGAGAGCTTCAGCAGGTGCATGAAACACTTGGAGGTGACTGGAGCCTCAACAGGTGCATGAAACACTTGGAGGTGACTGGAGTCTCAGCAGGTGCATGAAACACTTGGAGGTGACTGGAGTCTCAGCAGGTGCATGAAACACTTGGAGGTGACTGGAGTCTCAGCAGGTGCATGAAACCCTTGGAGGTGACTGGAGCTTCAGCAGGTGCATGAAACACTTGGAGGTGACTGGAGCCTCAGCAGGTATATGAAACACTTGGAGGTGACTGGAGCTTCAGCAGGTGCATGAAACCCTTGGAGGTGACTGGAGCTTCAGCAGGTATATGAAACACTTGGAGGTGACTGGAGCCTCAACAGGTGCATGAAACACTTGGAGGTGACTGGAGTCTCAGCAGGTGCATGAAACACTTGGAGGTGATTGGAGCCTCAACAGGTGCATGAAACACTTGGAGGTGACTGGAGTCTCAGCAGGTGCATGAAACACTTGGAGGTGACTGGAGTCTCAGCAGGTGCATGAAACACTTGGAGGTGACTGGAGTCTCAGCAGGTGCATGAAACACTTGGAGGTGACTGGAGTCTCAGCAGGTGCATGAAACCCTTGGAGGTGACTGGAGCTTCAGCAGGTGCATGAAACACTTGGAGGTGACTGGAGCCTCAGCAGGTGCATGAAACACTTGGAGGTGACTGGAACCTCAGCAGGTGCATGAAACACTTGGAGGTGACTGGAGCCTCAGCAGGTGCATGAAACACTTGGAGGTGACTGGAGTCTCAGCAGGTGCATGAAACACTTGGAGGTGACTGGAGTCTCAGCAGGTGCATGAAACCCTTGGAGGTGATTGGAGCCTCAGCAGGTGCATGAAACCCTTGGAGGTGACTGGAATCTCAGCAGGTGCATGAAACCCTTGGAGGTGATTGGAGCCTCAGCAGGTGCATGAAACCCTTGGAGGTGATTGGAATCTCAGCAGGTGCATGAAACCCTTTGAGGTGACTGGAGCCTCAGCAGGTGCATGAAACCCTTTGAGGTGACTGGAGCCTCAGCAGGTGCATGAAACACTTGGAGGTGACTGGAGCCTCAGCAGGTGCATGAAACACTTGGAGGTGACTGGAGTCTCAGCAGGTGCATGAAACACTTGGAGGTGACTGGAGTCTCAGCAGGTGCATGAAACCCTTGGAGGTGATTGGAGCCTCAGCAGGTGCATGAAACCCTTGGAGGTGACTGGAATCTCAGCAGGTGCATGAAACCCTTGGAGGTGACTGGAGCCTCAGCAGGTGCATGAAACCCTTTGAGGTGACTGGAGCCTCAGCAGGTGCATGAAACCCTTTGAGGTGACTGGAGCCTCAGCTGGTGCATGAAACCCTTTGAGGTGACTGGAGTCTCAGCAGGTGCATGAAACCCTTGGAGGTGATTGGAGCCTCAGCAGGTGCATGAAACCCTTGGAGGTGACTGGACCCTCAGCAGGTGCATGAAGCCCTTGGAGGTGACTGGACCCTCAGCAGGTGCATGAAACCCTTGGAGGTGACTGGACCCTCAGCAGGTGCATGAAACCCTTGGAGGTGACTGGAGCCTCAGCAGGTGCATGAAACCCTTTGAGGTGACTGGAGCCTCAGCAGGTGCATGAAACCCTTTGAGGTGACTGGAGCCTCAGCTGGTGCATGAAACCCTTTGAGGTGACTGGAGCCTCAGCATGTGCATGAAACCCTTGGAGGTGACTGGAGCCTCAGCAGGTGCATGAAACCCTTGGAGGTGACTGGAGCCTCAGCAGGTGCATGAAACCCTTGGAGGTGACTGGAGCCTCAGCAGGTGCATGAAACCCTTGGAGGTGACTGGAGCCTCAGCAGGTGCATGAAACCCTTTGATGTGACTGGAGCCTCAGCAGGTGCATGAAACCCTTGGAGGTGACTGGAGCCTCAGCAGGTGCATGAAACACTTGGAGGTGACTGGAGCCTCAGCAGGTGCATGAAACACTTGGAGGTGACTGGAGCCTCAGCAGGTGCATGAAACACTTGGAGGTGACTGGAGCCTCAGCAGGTGCATGAAACACTTGGAGGTGACTGGAGCCTCAGCAGGTGCATGAAACACTTGGAGGTGACTGGAGCCTCAGCAGGTGCATGAAACACTTGGAGGTGACTGGAGCCTCAGCAGGTGCATGAAACACTTGGAGGTGACTGGAGCCTCAGCAGGTGCATGAAACACTTGGAGGTGACTGGAGCCTCAGCAGGTGCATGAAACACTTGGAGGTGACTGGAGCCTCAGCAGGTGCATGAAACCCTTGGAGGTGACTGGAGCCTCAGCAGGTGCATGAAACCCTTGGAGGTGACTGGAGCCTCAGCAGGTGCATGAAACCCTTGGAGGTGACTGGAGCCTCAGCAGGTGCATGAAACCCTTTGAGGTGACTGGAGCCTCAGCAGGCGCATGAAACCCTTGGAGGTGACTGGAGCCTCAGCAGGCGCATGAAACCCTTGGAGGTGACTGGAGCCTCAGCAGGTGCATGAAACCCTTTGAGGTGACTGGAGCCTCAGCAGGCGCATGAAACCCTTGGAGGTGACTGGAGCCTCAGCAGGCGCATGAAACCCTTGGAGGTGACTGGAGCCTCAGCAGGTGCATGAAACCCTTTGAGGTGACTGGAGCCTCAGCAGGCGCATGAAACCCTTGGAGGTGACTGGAGCCTCAGCAGGCGCATGAAACCCTTGGAGGTGACTGGAGCCTCAGCAGGCGCATGAAACCCTTGGAGGTGACTGGAGCCTCAGCAGGTGCATGAAACCCTTGGAGGTGACTGGAGCCTCAGCAGGCGCATGAAACCCTTGGAGGTGACTGGAGCCTCAGCAGGTGCATGAAACCCTTGGAGGTGACTGGAGCCTCAGCAGGCGCATGAAACCCTTGGAGGTGACTGGAGCCTCAGCAGGCGCATGAAACCCTTGGAGGTGACTGGAGCCTCAGCAGGTGCATGAAACCCTTGGAGGTGACTGGAGCCTCAGCAGGTGCATGAAACCCTTGGAGGTGACTGGAGCCTCAGCAGGCGCATGAAACCCTTGGAGGTGACTGGAGCCTCAGCAGGCGCATGAAACCCTTGGAGGTGACTGGAGCCTCAGCAGGCGCATGAAACCCTTGGAGGTGACTGGAGCCTCAGCAGGTGCATGAAACCCTTGGATGTGACTGGAACCTCAGCAGGTGCATGAAACCCTTTGATGTGACTGGAGCCTCAGCAGGTGCATGAAACCCTTGGAGGTGACTGGAACCTCAGCAGGTGCATGAAACCCTTTGATGTGACTAGAGCCTCAGCAGGCGCATGAAACCCTTTGATGTGACTAGAGCCTCAGCAGGCGCATGAATGCTCTCTTGAGATACAATAGTATTTTTTAACGACTATATTATTTATTCTACTTGAAAATTGCATATCGATGTATTATGGAATATATTATATATGAAGAACAATAGTGAGCCAGCTCAGGGTCACACCACGTGAGCTTCTGGTGGCTCAGGGTCACACCAAGTGAGCTTCTGGTGGCTCAGGGTCACACCAAGTGAGCTTCTGGTGGCTCAGGGTCACACCAAGTGAGCTTCTGGTGGCTCAGGGTCACACCAAGTGAGCTTCTGGTGGCTCAGGGTCACACCAAGTGAGCTTCTGGTGGCTCAGGGTCACACCAAGTGAGCTTCTGGTGGCTCAGGGTCACACCAAGTGAGCTTCTGGTGGCTCAGGGTCACACCAAGTGAGCTTCTGGTGGCTCAGGGTCACACCAAGTGAGCTTCTGGTGGCTCAGGGTCACACCAAGTGAGCTTCTGGTGGCTCAGGGCCACACCACGTGAGCTTCTGGTGGCTCAGGGCCACACCACGTGAGCTTCTGGTGGCTCAGGGTCACACCAAGTGAGCTTCTGGTGGCTCAGGGCCACACCAAGTGAGCTTCTGGTGGCTCAGGGCCACACCAAGTGAGCTTCTGGTGGCTCAGGGTCACACCAAGTGAGCTTCTGGTGGCTCAGGGTCACACCAAGTGAGCTTCTGGTGGCTCAGGGTCACACCAAGTGAGCTTCTGGTGGCTCAGGATCACACCACGTGAGCTTCTGGTGGCTCAGGGTCACACCAAGTGAGCTTCTGGTGGCTCAGGGTCACACCAAGTGAGCTTCTGGTGGCTCAGGGTCACACCAAGTGAGCTTCTGGTGGCTCAGGGTCACACCAAGTGGCTTCTGGTGGCTCAGTGAGCTGCATCTCGCTGGTTCCAGTTGTCCAAGAATAAAAGGAAAAACCTGGAGTCTACCTGGAGGGTGTTCCGGGGGTCAACGCCCCCGCGACGCGGTCTGTGACCAGGCCTCACTCTGTTGATTTTCTTTTCAGCTAAGACTAAGTAATTTACATGTTTCCTGAACTTCACCTAAATGGAGAATTTTTAAATATTTGCTCATTTTTGTTAATAAATTATTCTGGTACTTCAGAATAAAGTTCGAATTCGATATATTTCGGATGCTAATTCAATCCTTTCTTTTTGCTATCAAAGATTTTATAAAATGGGGGTTAGGGGGGTTGGAATCTATTTTGTTAGGGATTCGCATCCTTATTAAGGTTAGACATGCTGTGAAAGGATCAAATTATTTAACACCTTTCATACACCAGAGAAATTACCTGGCTGTCTTCAGAGGGCACTTGATAATTCTTCAAGCTGGTTCCTGATCAGACGGGTTGTGGTGCATACGCTGAACTACGTCTGGTTAGTGCCAATAGTCTGGTTGATCAAGCCGGCTGTCGGGAGGCCTGGTCTAGGACCGGGTCATTGGGGCGGTGGCCATTAGATTAGACTACTGGGAATCAGGCAGCGTGGCGTTGTGGACGTGGCACTGATATTATTATTATTATTATTATAATCAAGGGGGAAGCGCTAAACCCGGAGGATTATACAGCGCCTGGGGGGGGGATGTGGAAGGCATTCAGGCTTAATTCGGGGAACTGGAGCACAGATCCAATTCCCTAAATCAAGAGCCCCTCACCAACATCAAGGAACCTTCCTTGAGGGGATGGCACTGATAGCGTCCAGTGTTTTGTAGCGGCGACTGTAACAGCCCGACATATCTTAAGAATCAGTGAGGCGGATGTGGATGCTGTGGTGGATATGGATGTTGTAGCGGGTGTGGATGGTGTAGCTGGTGTTGATGGTGTGGCGGGTGTGGACGGTATGGCGGGTGTGGAAAAAGTTGCTGCCTACTGCTCCCTCCACTATCTACGCCATCAATCTGCGTCCCCCTCAAAGTTGTGACGCCACCAGCCACAGCGGACGCCAGAAATACCAACACCACCACCACTACCAGTACAACAACTACCACCACCACCACCACCACCACTACCACATTAGCGCCGTTACCACCACCATTACCTGGATGACAACCAACAAACTTG